>NC_056725.1:354327836-354330336 GCF_019279795.1 Protopterus annectens | reverse complement strand
TTCTGTAAGGGGGATTGTTGTAGGTACTGGGGAAATATTAAAGCAAAACCAACATCTTTCCTCTTTATACAGTCATTATGGATGATAGTATAGCTAGAAGGCATAACTTCAGAGTCATTTATATTGGGTTTAAGCCAGGTTTCAGTTACAGCAAGAACATTTGGCTGATGATGGATAATCCAGACATGTAGTTTAGCAGTTTTATTTCTTATACTTCTTATACTTCTAACATTTATTGCAGCAACAATTAGATAACCAGTGTTCGGGAATGGCTGATGTTGGGTTACGGAAGTATGGGGAGAGAATTGTCTTTGTGTTCGCTGTGATAGGTGAGCCAGGATTAGGGTATATATCTCCTCCTAGAAGGATTTTAGCACATTGGGGAATTATAAATACTTGTTTTTGGAGAGGATTCTTGCACTTAACTTTGTTTTGGTTTGAGTATATGTACAATCAGTCCTCCTATATTTAGAATAAAGGTGAGGGTCAATATTAAATAGGTTTGGTGGCATGTGTGGAGAGTGCAAAGAGGAAGTATAGATAGGTGGTTGGGAGAGAGTTGGGCAGATGATGCAATATATTACTGAGTCATGGTAGAATAAAAGATGGCACAGTAGAAGGAGAAGAATAGAGAATAAGCTGAAGAGTAGCATAATTAAGTAAAGGAATCTGTATTTTATAGATGTCAGGCAGCGGGGAGGTAGCAATGAAGAAGGAAACAAGAAGTTGCAGGAGAGAGGGAGATTCTGTGATGATGGATTCAGAAACCTGGAATAGGATAGGTAAGGAGAGAAGTATTTTCTATAAAACAGGAGAGGTTATTTGTCTGGTATTTCCTCTGGAGTGTAAGGAATACAAGGGTATTAAAGACTAAATTATAAAAATGTAGTCAAAATAAGAAGAAATGAATGTTTATTTAAGAAAAGAAAAAGTACAATATGGAATAGGTAGGTACTATTAGGAAGAGTTATGATTATAAATGGATATTGTGCAAAGCAGTATGGGAAGGAGCTCTCATCTTCCATCTCCAAAATGAGGATCGCTAGACCTCATAATGTGGAACAACTGGACAAAATGTGGAACACATACTAATAGCTTACTGACAACTTCAACTAGGAAGGTCATAGGATGGTCAAGATATGCTGGTTTAACTTATAAAAGAGATATTTAAATGAATTAATATGATTTGTTTCTATTTTCCATGGATATCAATTTAAAAAATTCCTAACACTGAATATGTGACAGACCCTTTCAATGTGGAACTTGAAGGAACATCAACTTTTCAAGACCCCAAATGAGGTATGTTCTTTATAATGAGGTACACTTGAGAGGTATGGGGAGAAAGATAGTTAGCAATGGGGCTCAAACTTAAATTGAGATAGAGAAGTAGGAAATTACTGAAACTGAAGTTCACTTATTTCACGTAACATTCAACCATGGTTTTATCTCACATATTTGAAGGAAAACCCTTATTATATGATTTTTTATGGGAGGGCTAAAAATCCATAGTTGTAATAAATGGAAATGTTTTGCGATGACATTAAAAAAAACAATTAGTTATAATGGTAGCAGATCATGGACATAAGTCAACATGATTTCAGTCAGGAAAGACATTGTATTGCCAATTTACTGAGTTTTTAGGTGCCCTGTTTGACAATGCATTACTGGATATTATCATTTTTTTAGACCTGGTCAAGGCACTTGATTCTATTCCAAACATACTTTGAGAGTAGCATATATGTTGTAAAATGGGTAAGTAACTGGCTGATATTATTGTTAGCAGGTGTTTCTGCAATATTAAAACAATGTAGTGGGTGGAGAGTGGTGATTACGCTCTCTTATATGGAAAAAGACAAATCGGTTAAGCACTTCTATAGGGCAATACTCAGTCTTAACAAATGTTAAGCATCCTCTGCTTCACTTATTAAGATTGGGTATCACTCTAGAAAGTTAAACCTGCCAGTTCTGCTCAGCAAACAACAGCGGCAGAATAAAAAAATGTTTTTTGCTTGCTGTTTGTGTTGGTAGTGTGCCTTTCTGACAGTACTTGCTAAGTGCTTTATGGCTTTGAAAGCAGATAAAGCTCTGTGCACTACAAAGAATTATGATCAGGTCTCTGATCATAAGCTTTTGTTATGTGTTCTCAACATGGATGCCAATATTCACCTTGATAGCGAATCTTGAGCACATAATAAGTGGGTTATGATTTGTGACCAGCTCGTAATCCTCTGTATTGGCGGTGGTGGCTTCCAGACATAAAAAAGTACTAATGTTATTGTTGATGTCTCAGTTTCTCAAACTAAGTATTGTACTAGCTTTTTGTACATTCAGTATTGGAGGTAAACAAACTGGACAGAATCAAAGACTAAAAGGCACATTTCCTCATTCAGGACTGTCTCTTACTGTGAAAAGTGTTCAGTACATAAATCTGCATTGTGTATATTATAAGCTTTTTAGTGGAGCTCTAATTTGGACATACAAATGCTTTAATGATGAGTCA
>NC_056725.1:354320336-354322836 GCF_019279795.1 Protopterus annectens | reverse complement strand
TTCTTCAATAATGACGCCAAGAAGCTTAGTGTTGGGAATGATATCAATAAGGTTATTTATTTGGCTATGTATGTCGAATATGGATTTGTCAATGGAGTTTTTGGTAGGGGAAAAAACATTAGTTTGGTTTTATTTGCATTTAATGCCAGATGATTAGACTGCATCCAGGTTTCTGTTTTGGAGAAGGCTAGTTGGGTTTTTGTTAGGAGCTCGGAAGGGGGAGAAAGCTGAGCAGATGATTGTTGAGTCATCTGTATAGTGGATGATAGATGAGTTTAGCATGGACTGGTGAAAGTTGTTAAAGAATAGGCTGAAGAGAAGAGGGCCAAGAACAGAACCTTGTGGGACACCTGTGGATGTGGGAAAGAAGGGGGAGGTTGAAGTTTTCCATTGGACATCTTGGTTGCAGTTGGACAAGTAGCTGGAAACCAGGCAATGGTGGTGGGAGAGAGGTGTAGGGTGGAGAGGTGGGATATAAGTACGGTGCATGAAATGGTGTCAAAGGCCTTTGACAGATCTAGGAATAGTGTGGATACGAACTTGCCTGAGTCGTGTTCAAGGTTTATGGTTTCAACAAAGGAAAGAAGGGCAGCCGTGGTGCTGTGGCCAGGGCAGAAACCATGTTGGGTAGGGGAGAGGAGATTGTTTAGTGTTAGGTGTGCCATGAGTTGTGCTTGTATTGTTTTTTCTAGTATTTTAGAAAGAGAGGAAAGGATGGCAATAGGCATGAAGTTTGTGGTATCAGTATTTTTGCACCTTTGTGGTGGGCGATAATGCATGGCACCAGGTAGAAGGGTTGTATGATTCTTGTATGGATCTATTTATAAGAATAGAGATGGGATGGGCAATGCTGTCTGCAGATTGTTTGAGGAAGGTGGATGGAAGACTCTCGGGGGCATTACAATAGGGTTTGAGTTTGAGAAGTCTTTTTATAGTGCTTGTGGGGATGGGCTTGAGGCAGAAGGATGTGGAGGAAGGTTGATGATTGGGGTGGTGGAGGAGATAGATGGGAAGGAGGCTGATAGTTTAGCTATGCATTCTATGAAGAATGAGTTGAACTGGCTGGCTGTTTCTAGGTTGGAGAGGTTGGGTTCTGGACAGGGGTTTTCTTTGTTGCCAGCATGCAGCATGGATGAGAGGGAGTCCCAGAAATTTTGGGGATTTGTTGAGTGCAAGGATTGGAGTTTGGAGTTGTGGGCTTTACAGTCTTTTATTATTTTTTAGCAGAGTTTCATAGTTGTTTATACTCTAGGAGGGTGTTAGGGTTTTTATGTTTTTGATATTGTTTCCATTTTTTGTCACTTTGGGGCAAGGTTAGTTTAATTTAATTTGATAACCAAGGGCAGGGATTGGTTTTGATGTGTTTGGTTTGGGGGGGGGGGCTTGCTGATTGAGAAGGGTTAGGAATGAGCCATTTAAGTAGGAAATGGCATCATCTAGAGGAAGGGTTTTTTGAGGGGACCAGTCAGTATTCTTTAAGCATTCGGAGAATGTTAGAGGGTTGAAAGAGGAGAGGTTGCGGGTTTGGATGTAGTGGTGTTGTTTATGCAGTGGAGATGGGAGACGGTAAGTGAAGGCTGGTAGGTGATCGCTGAGAGGATCAGGTAATGTTCCAGCTTTGGTGATAAGGTCTGGGTTAGTTGTTAAGATCCAGTCAATGATGGTATGAGAAATACCATCTTTATTTGGTCAAATTTCATTTGACTGAGACCAAATTTTCAAAATACTGAAAACTCATTTGTCTGAATCTCATTTCACTGAATTTTAAGCCATAGACATGATGTGGGTTTCCCTTCACCTGTGACTTGCCAGTGATAAAAAGAATTACTGTAACTTTCAGTGCTGACTGTCATAATACCAATAGTCATGTAGAACCTAGTGTTGTAGTGTTTCTAAATGTGGGTATGTCTCTTTACATTTTTATGGGAGGTATCTAAAGTAATATGGCGGATGTTTCGTGCGTTCCCAGCAGTAGTGGCAGCGTTTAGATTGCTGTAAGGCAAGTAAAAGGTATATGCCCTTTTCCCCACTGTAGTGTGATCCTGGAGTTAGTATATCTAGTTAGGGGGTGTGGGGGACATACCCCCCCCCCACCTAGTTTGGTTTTATATTGTCCGGTTTCTGTTAAGAGGGTAGGTAAGTAGTTTTAAAGTTCTGGAAAGAGTTAGTCATTGGTGTTGTAAGTGTGCATGTCTACGGTTTAAAATTTAGTATTTTGAAATTTAGCATTGTAAGCTTTCATTGAAATGAGATTCAGTCAAATGAGTTTTCAGTATTTTGAAAATTAGGTGATTTGGTCTCGGTCGAATTAAATTATGTCAAATGAGTTTTAGGTCATGTGAATTAGACCTATGTGTGTGTGTGTTTATATATATATATATATATATATATATATATATATATATATATATATATATATATATATATATATATATATATATATATATATATATATATATATATATATATATATATATATATGTATATATATCTATATATA
>NC_056725.1:354312836-354315336 GCF_019279795.1 Protopterus annectens | reverse complement strand
GACATATTGCACACTTATTCTGGTAATAGAATACTGTATGGCTGTGACTTTTGTTCCCATAATATATGTTTGTTTTATGTTGCAAAATTGTTGTTGCAGTTTAACAAAATGGAGGTGCAGTACTTCATATAAGATATTATACCAGTGTTGCAACTGAGTTGGTGGTAGTTCATGCCACTTTTTGAAAAGAGGGGTGATATATTTTCTTCGTAGGAAAAGATAGATTATATACAGGCATACTCTATCCCTTTTGAAAGGCTTATTTAGTTATAACTTGAACCACTACTGCACGTGGCAGTTTCTCCTCATGATGTAAAGATGCTAAGAGGTATTTTGCACACAGTGGGTATGAATGGTATAGTGGGGCAAAAAAATATTTTATGAAGTACTTCCTTTTTTATACGATTATTTTAGCGTGCTTCGTTTAATAAAGGATTGAATATTGTTTGTGCAATATCTTGACACAATTTGACTTAATTTACCCTTTGTTCTAATTTCTGTAAATCTCTATGCAACTGTTAATTTTGTAATATTGTGTTGTGGTTAAACTTCTGCCTTTTAAAAGGCAGAAAAGAGCCCCATTTTCAGCAGTTTTTTTTTCACTCCAGTAGTTAGGAAGCCATCATGTGTTATGTGAGCAGATTGGTAGCTGTTTCTACCAACTGGAATATTTTTGGAGATATTTGTAATCTCTAATGTGAGTGAACCCATTCTAACCTCCATGAAACTCTGTGTAATTGTTAAATTTGTATTTACCCTTCTGTCTTTTAAAGACACAAAGAAACCCCATTTTCAGCATTTATTGGAGAATTTTAGTGTGGGCAGTAGGGAGAAAGGTAATTGTGTCTTGTAGGTGATTTTAACAAAAAATGCCTTTGAAGCCACATAAACAGCCAGCAAGAAGGTAAGGTACGGGAATAGAACCAAGGGGGTAGTTCAACTTGGGACTTGTGTTTTATAATAAAGTTATTACACAGGGAACAACACCAGGTTGGCAGATAAGATTTAAGAACATGTTTAAGAAATAAGAATTAAAATGAATTAAATGGTTTGGCAGAGACTAATTTTTGTTAAAAAATGAAATGATGTTCCTATGGGATGAAATCCAGGAATTATATTTTTAAATGTAATTTCTAGTTGTTATGGTGATTTCATTATCATTTTCTGTTGCACCAATATATTTTGAAAAGTAAAACAGATGATATGCACAGAATGATCAGCAATGCAAGTTAGCAGTAATATAAATAGTAAACATGAGAATGAATCCATCTTGTAGTGAATTAGTTGTCTGGTCTAAAATGACAACTTCTGTAAAAATGCCATGTTTTTTAATTTCTCAGATTTGATAGTATTTTTCCAACAAAATGGAAAATCACTGTCCCTGAACATAGTTTAAAATGTTTGATTTTTTTTTTAAATGTGCTCACAGCGATCAAAAAAGTTGACTTGGATATTAGACGGGGGGGGGGTATTGATAATAGTTTGGAATTAAAAGTGTTGTTTTAGCAGTCAACTCTTAATACCATTAAAGTTTTAAGTAATGAAACAAACAACAAACAAAGTATTAAATGTAAATGTAAATGTATGTGCTTTGAAATGTAAAATACATATTTTATAACTTTAATTGTTGTGATGTGTGATTGGTTGTTTTATATTCATTTGACTGACAGTGGTGTATTTTTGCTGAGCAATTTTGTGGATAGTTTGGTGGTTTATTCTTATAAAGTTCTGGTGTATTAAAGCAACGAAAGTGCTCAATTTATCATGAGATCATGTGGTATTGTGTATGTTTTTATTTATTTATTTATTTATTTATTTATCCTTTGTTGACCAGATTAATCCCAGGAAGACCCAATGTGGTAGTCATACTACTAGGATAAATTTGGCCAGTGTATCAGAGAACTTTCCCTACTGTTTCTGATATGGGTTGCTTATACCTTCATAGGTATTTACTAGGCTAATGACCACAAGGGCCTTTTGAAGCCTAGCCATGCATCCCAAATCTCTAACAAGTTCTGATACACTTGATAAGTGTAAGCATGGGCCTGGCCAATTTGGAGCAAGAAGACATGCGTTGGATTGGTAGATTGAGAGCCCATAGACCACCAGGTCTGAATACTACGTTTCCCATGAAGCCAGCATTGAAGGGATGGAGGCTAAGGAGATGCATGTGATTTGAAGTCTCCATTTCATTGGTTGACTATACTTTTTAAATAGATGAATTAATGGTGGATAGAAGGATCTGAGGAAAGGTTACTGATGAAACCCAAAAGCGCTTATCCACTTTATTGCTCCATCAGGATTTTTATTACTATTTTTACCTTTTTTGATTGCTTTTAGTTTAAATAAATATTTTTATGCAAAGGCGCAATTGAGTATTTTTCGAGTGTAGCTGCAACCGAGCATTTTTGGATTATCTGTTCACCCTGGCCGTAGTTTATGTGCTGCTTTCTGTTGGACTTTGTGTTTTATTTACACGCATCGCTCTCCAGTTGGTCTT
>NC_056725.1:354285336-354310336 GCF_019279795.1 Protopterus annectens | reverse complement strand
GGAATTTCACCTTTCAACACAACAATGACCGCAAGCATATATCCAAATAAAAAAAATCACTTTACCAGCAGAAAATTAAAGTTTTGGAATGGCCCAGCCACAGCCCGGACGTAAATCCAATAGAAAATGTGTGGTGTGACCTGAAGAGGGCTGATCACAAGAGATGATCTCCCAATCTGACAGATTTGGAGCACTTTTGCAAGGAAGAGTGGGCAAATATTGCAGATTCAAGATGTGCCTTGCTGATAGACTCCTACCCAAGAAGACTGAATGCTGTAATTAAATCAAAAGGAGCTTCAACAAAGTGTTAGCTTAAGGGTGTGCACACTTATGCAACCAGCTTATTGTAATTTTTGTATTTTTTATATTTTTCCCCTAACAGATTTGTTTGCTTTTCAAATGAATCATACAGGTTATAGGTCACATTAAAGGTGGGAAAAGTTTTGAAATGTTTTATTGTGATCTCATTTTTACATCACAAAAAACTACCATTTTAACAGGGTGTGTAAACTTTTTTATATCCACTGTACGCACACACACACACACACACATATATATATATATATATATATATATATATATATATATATATAAAGAGAGCTGTATGGTTTTGTGTGTGTGTGTGTGTGTGTGTGTGTGTGTGTGTGTGTGTGTGTGTGTGTGTGTGTGTGTGTTTACTGTAGCAAACATAACAAAAGCCATTTGGAGGCATAATGATAGGATTAAAATTGTTACAAGACCCAAAAGTCTTACATCTTTGAAGGTGACACCAATATGATACTAATTGTTTAACTATGGCAGTAAAGATTATTTGAAGCTGATTCCAATTGTTGGTGTGAATAGGCCATGAAATTCAAGTGCTAATGACTTAGAGAAATTCATATATTCCTTGCATGAAATGCTGCACGTGAAAATGATAATGGCTGGGGACATGAATCTATGAGAAGAAGAGTGCAATGATAATATTGTTTCCACAACATTAGTAAGAAAATTGTGTACAGTGTGTGCACAGGAGCAACAATTATTTCAGACTGTAAATAATCTACTAAAAACAGAACATATTTCAGATTACAGCAAATCTACTAAGGAACAGAAATGGTGGGTTTTGCTTGTGTCCCTAAGGATATGATTGTAAATTCATGTCAAGTTTTACCATGTTTGATGTACAGTGATCATGTATTTATTAAGCTAGATAATTACGCCAACCTGAAATCTAATGTTATGCACAAAAGTCTAATAAATTATATGGAAGAAAAATGGTTAATCTGTGAAATTAATTGGAGTAATATATTTAATGTAAAACAGCAGTGACAGTGTGTCAGTTTTCAGAGGGAAACTGCTTGAATGTATACAGTCAAAAAAATGGTTAATGTCAGGATCTATGTACTCATGGTTAGGAAACTATATTTTGATAAGAACGAGATAATTATGATGAGAGATAAAAAGTATAAGAAATGTGTAAAAGGTCAAATTATGAGTTTGACTTTGAAAACTGAGGTAAAGCTGAACAGAGAAATGAAATTTAGTGTAGACAAGATAATAAATGTAAGTACTTTTACATAAATATAATGAACATTTTATGAAACCATTTTATTGATATATATTAGTTATGGTAGGAGTAAAGCCATACAAGTATATAAACTTTATATGAATTCTAAAAATCCTTTGCTCATACATACCTGGATATAAATGTATTTACAGAATCTCATGTAAAACAGTTTGGTTTCAAAAAGGGAAATATATTTTAAGATAATAAAATACAGGAAAATTAGATTATATTGAAAAAGTACAAAGCAAACTGGACTTTAATAAACATCAGAGAAGAGATAAAATTAGTAGCATTGACCTGAAAACAGCTCAGCCTGAACTTATAGAATTATTTACAGCTGTTACGCAGGTACTGAGAGATTCCTTGAGATTGGTGACTTGCACTTGTCATACCCATCTTTAAGGGGAAGAGAATATAACTAGCCCATAAATCCAGTTTCTTGTTTTAGAAGAATAATGGAGAAAGTCGTTTTGGATAAACTATTGTCAGAATTAGGAGCTGGGACATGAAGCCATACATCAACATGCATATGTTGAAAATAGCTCTGTAACTTCCTGTAGCAAGGTGTTATATAATCGTGTAATAGTAGCAATAAATGACAGTGTTTTATGATGAATTTTATGTAGAGATCTCTTCAGCCTTTGATAGAGTCATGCATAAAAACTGATCAACACATTAGAACAAATGGTTAAGATGAATGGCTCATGACTTACAAACACGATATGGCAAGTATCATAGAACAAATAGCTGAACTTTTGGACTAGAAGCAAATTGTCCTGCAGGGTTTTGTCGTCATTCTGTAATGGTTTATTTTGTACCCTGATGATCTATGATTTTTCAGCTGTGGTATTGTATGCAGACAAAATGGGAAACCTGATCACATCGTATTTGGGTTGGTTATGTCTACAAAACTACAAAAGGCTTTAATTAAGTAGGATAGTGGGGTACAGGAGAATAATATGGTAACAAATACATCTAAAATTAAGTATAGAAATTTGGGAGACTTGTATTAGAGGGAGAATATTCAGTACAGCACCCTATGATTGAAAGTGTGGATTCATTTAAATACTTTGGTGTTTATATAAATCCAACTTTGAGCTTTTCTGAAAATATCAACCAACTGTTTAATGATAGATATACAACTAAGACTCTCTCTCTCCCACTAAATATATATATATATATATATATATATATATATATATATATATATATATATATATATATATATATATATATATATATATATATATATATATTTATGAGTATGTGTATATATATATATATATATATATATATATATATATATATATATATATATATATAAAGTCAGAGAGATCTGAAATGATGTATTCATGGTTTATAAGCTACAATAACCCAAACTACAATACAGAATTATATTAAAGAAACCGTATAAGAAAACTAGTATGCACAAGTTGAAGTAAATATAGTGAACATTTAAAATATCTGAACTTGTACAATGTCTCATATAGATATGTAAGAGGAGACTTTACTCATGTCTAGAAAATATTTCAAGACAGCTACCTGTGGGAATGTCAGGGATTATCAAAGATTAGTAAAGAAGCATCATATAGCCTATGAAGATAGTATATAGGAATGAAAGATGTACTTATTGCTTTCTGAGAGAGTAACTGATGCTGGGAATAGACTATCAAATTATGTTAAAGTTAGCACTAATTCAGATGATTTTAAGAACAGCAAGGACACTTTTTATGAGGATTACTGGTTTGGCATATTATCAGGATACAAGTACATAATTGCTCCTGCCTAAAATATTTGAATGTATGCATATAGCATCCCATCTTTATTAAAATGTCTTTAATCCTCACTTTCCAAATGAATGTTAACACTCAAAAATATAACGTTATCTATATAATCACATACCCCTACATCATTTCCTTCATGTTCATTATACAAGTCATATTCATATGCATATTAACAATGCGCCTGCAGACATCATTGTGGCACTATTACTAGCCAAAAACTGCATTCCCTCTTACAGCAAACAAAAAAATGCGCTGATGTTTCATCAGTGTCCTATGCATTTAATTGTCTATCTTCATGCAAATTATATAACATAGTCACTCATTGGCAACTTAGTTAACGCTAGTGCCAAAGAAAAGCTTGACACTTATATACTTCTTTATATCTGCTTTCTATTTGATATATAGTTAACTGTACAGCCTAGTGTAAATCTATGCATAGTTCTACAAAGAAAAACAACACTCATAATGGTATGATATGGTTGCTTTCTATATGGTGAAGTTTGATCTAAATATAATTTCCACCAATCTATTTTTTTCTAAAATGCATATTAGCCTTTTTAGTTCACCAAGATTTATAGCTCTTCCTTGTGTTTTTTTTTCACTCAACATAACTATATTTTACTTGTAATAGTTGACCAGTATGACTGCTACCTTAATACCGTACCATTTAAATACATAATATAAATACAATGATGTTAAATAACCCACCCAAATTTGTTATGTGTAATCTTCAGCTTTCTTTATTAAGTAATACTCCTGTTGTTATGGAGTTTAACCTTGTATCTCCAGGAATGTCCCCAAAAATTTTAACAATTACTTTTCTTTTTCTTGGGGGAACATAACATTTCCCCCTAAATGTACATTTTCCTCCCAAAATGTCAGCTGATAGATTTTCTTTTTAAAAGACAACCTAAAGCTGACATGTGTCTGACATACAAGGCCATCTTAGACTCAGCCTTGATGGAGTTGCTGCATATCCATAAGTCAAACTCCACTCGTGCAACCCGCACACAAGGCCTTATCCTGTTCTGTGACCTTAATAGAACTTGTTGGCGGGATAGATTTGTGTCCCAGTGTCTCCCCCATCTGTGGAAGAGACTCCCTCTCCTTGTCAAGTGGACCACCTCACTAGCCCTCTTTAAGATGAACCTGGAAAGCTGAATGGGAAAGAGAAAATATACCCCTGGGATCCCACCTGTGTCATTGCTGGGCAGGGAAAACAGGTGTTAACTTTATGGGAACATGGGTGAAATTCTTGGCTAGGCTTATATGGGCCTCCAGGCCAATAGTCTAGTATCGTCCTATGAACCTATAAACAGTATGATAAATCTCCTATATAAAATCTTCTGGTACAATCATCCTCTGCTTGCACATTACCGCATCTCTTCCCAGTTTTACTGGTAAAGTCTTAGTTTCTGTAACAGATGAATAAATTCCACCTGTATTCCTTATTCTCGTAAAGTTTACATTTCTTCATCACCATCTTCAGCCCCCTTTTCCATTTTACATGGGGTTAAGGTATCACATCACTTGTTGCCACTTTTCTCAGTTTACTTTTTCTTTTACCTTTACTTTTATGATTAACTATTTTAATCCAACATATCATAGACTTCTACTAATTATTTCATTTTCCTATTAACCAAAGTTATTAACTCTTAGACATCATTACAAAAGTGTCCATATAACACATCATTATAGATTCATAGGTTCATAGGTAAGAACTAGACTAGCTGCTATTGTGGCCCACTTTAAGGCTAGCCTGTGAAAATCAACCCCTGTACCTTGTATCTGTGAGGTAAACACCTTAACCATAGCCCTGCCCAAATGCCCTAATTATTATGGGTAATAATATTTTAGACTTGGTTATAACACTGGCTTCTCTCATTTTAGCACTTAAATTACTGCCATTGCATTAATAACCATCATGAATAAAATAATGTACATCAGCACCCATAGGTGCTGGAAGCTGTTGAAGACTGGGAGGCTGGGGGTGAGAGGGGCACTTAGTGATCTAAAAAGGGCAATTTTTTACTACCACAACATAGGTTCACTCGGATGACATTTTAAGCTTATCCAGTTCCCTTTTGGTGCTTGAATTAACATTTTCTGATTGGTATTACCTATCCCATGGCTGATAATTGTATATTAGCCCTAGTGAGAATAACTGTGATCCTACCATAGATAATTTGAGGGGACCAATGTAAGGGATGCAGCATTTAGGAACTGCATCTATCCATTAGTGGCATGAGGGGAAATCCTGGAGTACATTTTCTATTACCCATCTTTAGATCCAAGTTGCATTTGAATATGGACGGATGAGCTTTGTTTTATTTTTATGGACAGTCTGTTCTGAAACAGTGGTAGTCTCTGTGATATATATCCATCTCTCCACAACATTCAGTTTAGATACCTGTACTGAGTATTTCTGATGCCATTTGACTTGCTGATGTTCAGTAGGTCCATCTGTATTAGGTTGGAGGATGCCTTGTATGCCAGATATGTCACCTCTAAGCACTCTGTAGGATACTGAGTATAGTAATAAATCTTTGAGGTGGTTCATGCAATACCTATTGTTTAGGACTTGTAAACTTTTAGTAAGGTATCTCTGAAGGTATTCCAACTGTTGCATGGGGCTGGACAGATACATGCCAAAGTGGGCATTGTACAAAATGATTGACCTAATGAGAGCTTTGCAAAGGGTACAACAGCATCTCTAGATCTAGTCACATTCAATTTGTTTATAAGCTGTGCAATATAGAAAGACTTTCTTATGACTCTGGGCACATGTTGGTCAAAAGATAGGTGACTGTACACACAAGTTCCCAAATGCCAAACAATTCGGTCAGTTCTCAGAAGGCATTGTCATGATTTTGACACCAGTTATTATTTGGGACAAACCTTCCTGCATGATGGTTGAGTCATTTGAGGATTCAATAACTGCTCCTAGCTTGCAGTCATCTCAAACTTAGCCAGCCAAAGCCATTTGGCATTTCCTTTTACTTTTGAGATGTATATGCCAAACAGAAAAAGTCTCAGCACCAAACCCTGGGGGACTCCATTGGTGACTCGTCTTTTCTCCTATTTTGATCTCCTGCATCCTGTGAGCAAGTTGGCTATTCAGCTAGTGATATAAGTGTTTGCTCCTACATTATTCATCTTTTCTACTACACCTGAGTAGGAGATTGTGTCACAAGGCTTGGCCAGATCAAGGTAATGTGGTGTGAACTGTTTTACCTTCACCATTGCTTTCATAATAAAAGTAAAGCTTAAAATTTGCCCCTGATTTTGAGACTTTCACACTTTCCTCTAGGCTGTTTTCAAACACATATTTTAGAGCCATGCATACATGTAAGCATTGTTTGATTCACCTTCTTGATTGTATTAAATTATATTCCTTGTATAATACAGCACCAGTTGTTAGAATGTGTTTTAAATTTGTAGTTTTGAACAGTCTTCTAGTAAGCAATGAAACAGAATGTATGAACCAATAATGACAAAACTACCCATTTTAGAAAATTTCAACTATAAAATGCCACTCAAATTTCTGTCATTAAAATCTACCAATATCAGTAAATATGCAAAATATCTGCAGAAGTAAATCATCTAAATAACTCAACAGTAGAGGGATCTCTAACTAATGAAGAGGTTACTGCTAGGAAACAACTTTATATTTTATTGTTTAATCCACAAATAAAGTGGCTGTTGCCCTTGAAGAATAAATTGCCTATGTTACATTAAAAAATGATACGCTAGTAATATTGCAACAGGGAATGGATGGCAAACTGATGACAGGTTCATAGTTACTAGTTAACGCCTCCAAAGGAGGACATTCACAGGACTGCATCATGCAGTCCTTTTAAAGTACAACACAGTACAGTATCAGCGATCCATCTACATACTGTGGGAGTAGAACCCACAGCCTTCTACATCAAAAGTAAGGCTACTACCTGTTGTGCTACTAACAATGCAGACAGACTTGGAATAAGCAGCACTAAACTTCTCTTCCCCTGAAGCTCTCAGTTCCTTGTAAATTTTTTTGTTTACTGGGAATGTCCAACTTGGAACAAAGCCAATTTTCAGCAGAGCCCCAGGAAGAAATGCTCCAGACACATGCATTTGTAACATGGGAGGAAACAGAAGCATCCAGAGAAAACCCATACAAACACAGGGAGGACATACAGACTCTACACAGAAGGCACCCCAGCCAAGAATTGAATCAGATAACCTCTTGCTGTGAGGCAACAGCACTACCACTGCACCATCCACTTGACACAACTAGATCTCTCAATTTCACAGCAGAAGAAATCTGGAAAAAGCCCAAATTTATTGGGTAGGCAGAGGCCCAAAACCAGGGACGCATTTTAGATATTGCTTGTATAATCTTAGAAAGTTGCTAAAATAATGTTTTGAGTTACCATGTGTTTCCTAAAAAGATAAGAAGACTGAAACTTAAAGGGCTATCATTATTTAGTGAATTCCTTTCTCACTTATTTGCCAGACAACCATAAATTTTAAGAGGAATTTATTTATTTTATTTTATTTATTTGAAGTTGGTTAACCAGGATAGTCCATTGGGCCAAAAAGAACTCATTTTCAATGGAGTCCTTGGGAGAAAAAGCTCAAAAACAAAACAAAGATTACATTAATTTACAAAATACATTTTGATTTCAAGACAAGTCAATGTTTTTTTTTTGTTACAAATACATTTTTAGATTACATTTAGTAAAAAAAAAACATTGCATTAGTAAATATACAGTTTCTTGTAAAGAAATAGTCAATTTTGAGAATTATAAGAAGTTATTTACAATTGGCTTAGTATTTGCTAAATGCAAGTATGAAGTTGGTGTATGGAAATATATGGGACGGTTGCCTGTATGAAGTGAGGAATAGGCTACGTGGGGTGGGAGCAGGAGCATTCTCACTTCAGTGTTAGATGAGAATGAAGTGATTTCTTAAATGAAGGGAGGTTAGCAGTGGTACGTATGGAGGGAGGGAGTTCCATAGGCGTGTCAGAGAAAAGGATAGGCGGTTTTGTCCTGGGGGTGGAGGGATTTGTACAGTTCTACTAGGTTTTGGTTGTTAGATCTTAGTAGTCTTTCTGGGTGGTGTATTTTAAAGGAAGAGGAAAGAGAAGGACAGAGGGATGGGTGAAAAATTAGTTTGTGTGCACAAGTAAGCTGGGTATAGGTCAGATAGTTGGGAAGTTCTAGCCAGTTTAGTTTGTGGAGAGATACGCAGTGATGGGTTGATGATTTGTGGCTAGTGGCAAATTTGGCAATTTTATTATAACAGGACAGTTTTGTTTTGAGAGATGATTGTAGGTTTGTAAGGAGAGGGGCACCATAAAAAAGGGAAGGGATGAGAAATGTAGTAGAGAGAGTGAGCTTAGTAGATGTAGTGAGGTATCTATTGTGTCGGTAGAGCATGCCAAGTCTTTGGTGGGGGGTTTATGTTTAGTTGTAAATGGGACTTGAATTTAAGCTGGTCATCGATGAGGACCCCTAATAGTTTGGTTTCATATACCACTTCAAGAGGTGTGTTATTCTGGCTGGTAATGGAGAATAGGTTTCCGTCTATGGTGCTGTTTTTGGAGGGGGTAAATAGCATGAGTTTGTTTTTTGATGCATTGAGTGTTAGATGGTTGTCTTTCATCCACTGCTCTGTGGTAGAGAAAGCATCTTGAGTCAGCTTTAAGAGAGTGTTGATGGATGTGGCAGCACAGATAATCGTAGAATCATCTGCATATTGGATAAGGTTAGTATAAGGGATTGAGTGGAAGAAATCATTTATGAATATATTGAAGAAGAGGGGACCCAATATGGAGCCCTGGGGGACACCAGTGGGAGTGTTGAAGAAGGGGGAGATGGCATTTTTTCAACTTGACAGCTTGCTGCCTGTTAGAGAGGTAGCTGGTGAACCAGTTGAGAGAGGAAAGGGATAGGTTTAGGTTAGATAGTTTAGTAAGGAGAAGGTTGTGAGAGATAGTATCAAAGGTCTTAGAGAGGTCAAGTAAGAGAGGAGATACAGTCAAGCCAGAGTCCCTAGCTTTGTTCACAGTCTCCAAGAAGGATAGGAGGGCTGTCATAGTGCTGTGATTGGGTCTAAAACCATGTTGGGTGGGAGTTAATAAGTTGTTGTCTAAGAGATGGGGAGGAATTGTAGATGGCTATATTTTTCAAGGAGTTTTGAGATGGGGGAGAGGATGGCGATGGGATGGAAGTTAGTAATATTATTATTATTGCCGCCTTTGTGGAGGGGAATGATGAATGCCTTTTTCCAGAGTTGGGGTACGATGCCTTCTTGGATAGAGTGGTTGATTAGGGTGCTGATGGGGAAGGCAATGGCTTCAGCAGCTGTGCTAAGGAAGGATGAGGGGTTATTATCAGGGGCATTGGTGCATGGTTTTAGCTTTTGCAAGAGTTTTTTATGGTAGCAGTAGGAATGGGTTTTATGGAAAATGGTGGCAGCTGAATAGAGAGTGGAGATGAACAGGGTGCCAAGAGAAGAGATGCAGGATTAGGAGGAGAAGTCTTGTTAGACAAGGATGAGGTTAGTTTGGAAATAGAGTTGAATTGGGTGGCCAAATCAATATCTTGTGCATTAGGGTTGTGCCGGCTTTTAGGAGTGTAGTGATACCTTTCCAGAATTTTTGTGGATTGGTTTTATGGTTGTTTTGAAGTAAGGAGAAGTAATTCTGTCGGTCTGTGGTGATAAGCTTTTTAACTTTGTTGCGCAGTGCTTTGAACTCATTAAGGGTGGTGGGAGTTTTGTTTCTTTGGTGATGTGCCCAGGCTTTGTCTCTAAGATGCATGGTGGTTAGTGTGTTTTTGGTTAGCCAGGGGGCAGTTTTGTTTCTTATTCTTTTGGTTTTTGTGGGGGCATAACTATCTAGTATTTTTAGGAAAGTTTCATTAAAGTGCGCAACAGCATTTTCCAAGGGTAGAGTTTTTAGAGGGTTCCAATTAAGTGATTTTAGGGAATTAGAGAAGGCTTTAGGGTTGAAGTTCTTTAGGTAGTGAGTGGTGATGTGATTGTGAGTAACTTGTAAGGGAGAAGGAAAACCCTTGTAAAGATGGGAAGGTGGTTGCTGAAAGAATCAGGAAGAGTACCACTTTCAGGGTAGTAGTGGGGGTGAGAGACTAAGATCCAGTCTAGTGTGCTACCACTGGAGAAGTCTTTAGAGGGTCTGGTAATGGAGTTGATAAGCTGAGAGTAATTATATAGGTTGATATTTAGGGGGAGTGTTGGGGACTGAATGGAGGACCAGTTAATGTTAGTGTTGCCCAGGATAATAGTTTCATTACTGATATTAGAAGAATGCTAGGAGAGGATATCTTCAAGTACTGAGATATTGTCTCCAGGTGGAATGTAAAAGGAGGCTATGCATATGTGCTTGTGTTTATTTAATTGAACTAGAGCTAGTATTAATTCTGCATTGGTGAAGTGGGGAATTGGTTTATTATAGGGAGTAATGAATAGGGAGGATGAATAGAGTAGAGCTACTCCACCACCCTTTTTGTGGGCCCTGCCATTTCTGATGAAGGAGTAGTTAGGTGGTACTATTTCTGCTTCATTTATATTAGGTTTTAACCAAGTTTTTGAGATAGCTAAGATGTCAGGTTTGTTGTGAAGTAGCCAGGCATACAGGTTTGGGATTTTATTAGCTATGCTTTGGGCATTTAGAGAAGCTAGAAGGATTGATTTGGATGTAGAGGGAGTAGTGTTTGGGCTGGGTTTAGGGTGCATATCTCCAGATAGTAGTATGGTTGTTAGATGTTGGAGTATGCTAAAGAGGTATGTGGATTGCTTTGCTTCTAGGATGTGTCTTGCTAGATTAGTAAGGGTTTTGGAGGTTAGAGGAGGGGCTAGAGATATTATATATATTGGGTAGCTTGTATCAAAAAAGTAGATGGTTCTTAATAGGATACAGGCCAGGGGATATTGACGTAAATGAGTGTAAGTGTGTTATGGGAAGTGAGTTGGTTGTATGATGGAATGGTGTGTGGGATATGGTGTTGAGCTGGGTAAGGTACTGGATGTAAGTAAGGATCAGAAGCAGTAATAGTAGTATTGAGAAGGATTTATGTTTAGTAGGCATGTTGAGGATTTGATAAAGTGGATACATAGTGTTGGAAAGGTATAGGAGTAGGTATAGCCTTATTAAAATGGAAGGGAAGGGTGTGGTGATAGAAGGTATGTAGGGGAGGGAGTAGGAAGTGGATGGTGGTGAAAGGGGTGGAGTGTAATAGGTAGAGAGGAAGTAGGAGGGGTTAGGTGAGTATAAGTTAAGGGTTACTGAGGTGGGTGGGAATTGGGGGTAGGGTAGGGGAGTGGAGTGAGCCTGCAGTGCAAATGGAGCAGGAACAGGAAAGTGAAGGAAAGCAAAGCCTGTAAAAACAATCAGTGAGATGCTGACTGCTAAGGTAAGTGTAGAAGGAGGGGGAGGTTAAGATGGTAGAGGACAAAAGGAAGTATGAGCGGTAAGGAAAGCTTTGTCAGTTATGGTGAAATTAGAGGGGTGGAGTAGGACCTAAGTAGAGCTAGGAAAGGAGAGTCTAAAAAAGAAAAATAGTGTCCTAAGAAAAAACTCTAGTTGAAGCAAGTTGGTTATATATACCAGGTAAAAATTTCAGGGGAACGGGGCCATCAAGTGGGCAAAAAAACTATACTGCTACAGTAGCACCTGGAGTGAGAAAGGGGGCCGAGGAGTACAGGAGGGAGACTGTAAGTGCAGTTAATTACAGACACTATGAAAGAGGAAGGGATGGAGGTAGAGAAGTAGAAATGAGTGTGGCTGCTGACTTTCCTGGCAAGGAAAGGTACTTTGCACTTAATTGTTTAAAGAAATGGCTTAGCATACAGCAAATGACATACTTTCATGTATCTTTAAGGGGATGAGTTCAGGGAGAAGATGGTCTCAATTCCTCAACATAGGAAGAGACAACAGGCTGTATTTTAAATTAAGGATTCAAGGTCATCAGGTATGGCAGGTTCTCCAATCCTACTTCAGGAAGTGCAGGTTAATTTCATGTATCCTTAAGGGGATGAGTTCAGGGAGAAGATGGTTTCAATTCCTCAACATGGGAAGAGACAGCAGGCTGTATTGTAAATTAAGTATTCAAGGTCGTCAGGTGGCAGGTTCTCCAATCCTACTTCAGGATGTGCAGGTTAATTTCATGTATCCTTAAGGGGATGAGTTAAGGGAGAAGATGGTCTTAATTCCTCAACATAGGAAGAGACAGCAGGCTGTATTTTAAATTAAGGATTCAAGGTCATCAGGTATGGCAGGTTCTCCAATCTTACTCAGGACATGCAGATTAATTTCATGTAGCCTTAAGGGGATGAGTTCAGGGAGAAGATGGTCTCAATTCCTCAACATAGGAAGAGACAGCAGGCTGTATTTTAAATTAAGGATTCGAGGTCGTCAGGTATGGCAGGTTCTCCAATCCTACTTCAGGATGTGCAGATTAATTTCATGTATCCTTAAGGGGATGAGTTCAGGAAGAAGATGGTCTCAATTCCTCAACTTATTAAGAGACAGCAGGCTGTATTTTAAATTAAGGATTCAAGGTCATCAGGTATGGCAGGTTCTCCAATCCTACTTCAGGACATGCAGGTTAAAATGGATAAGAACGCTGAAGCCCAGGACGGACAGCAGCCAAGAGCAAGAGAAGGAATCAAAATGGACCAAAAAAGTCTAGACAGTTGTGATGGAGTTGAGATACACAGACACACACACACACACACACACACACACACACACACACACACACACACACACACACACACACAGCTGTAAAAGTGTGTGGAGGGGTGTTCCCTCCCTCTCACTCTATAGTTCTGGCACCTATGTCAGCACTCTTGCTTCACACTGTTCAAATTAAAAGAAATTTACCATTTTGAAATTAAATCCATATTCTCCCAATAACCACTGCAAAAGTGTATGTCTAATACTGTCATGATTTTTCAATATCCAGTACTAGCAATGTACCATCTTTTTTCTTGGGCACAATATTTCTACTAAATCCTTTATTACTGTTAACATCTCCTTTGAATCTTTTCCATGTACACTGTAACCTCCAGGTACTCTAAGTCTATTAAGAGCTTTATCCTTTACTTTCTGAATAATTTTCATTATTATTTTATAGTGTATGTTACACACACAAAAATAATAATAAATAAAATAAAATGCACACAGAGTGTGCTTGGCAAAATGGATAAGGTCTTTACCTCACAGATAGAAGGTATAGGGTTTGATACATTCTGGTAATTGCCTGGGCTTGTAATAGTCTACAGACTGATAGCTTAGTATTTACCTATGAACCTATAATGTAACTGATCTCCAATTTTTCATTTCTTCTTTTTCACCATAAGAATTTATCATGCCTTTTTCTTTTTCCTGTAGCTGGGCCATGTTCAAATTATACCTCTTTTTTTCCAAAATTGCTTATTATATCGCTTTTTCATATATAGAACCACTACCGACATCATCTGAGTGTTGTTATATAGTACTACGCTTTCACTAGTAATTAAGACATTCGTGGCATCCTTCTTTTCATTCTGTTTCACCAATTTTTCCAGACAAGGATTTTCTTTTTTTAACGTATTTGAAAAATATATAAGCATCTATATAACATAGCTTTCATTATTTCTTCTTTACTCGTCTCATTTATCTGTCATTTTGTCTTTAACATCACCAGAATTACTTTTGAGACTATCCCCGGGATTCATGAACCTTGCGCCAGGCGCCAGCATAGCGTCGGCGTTATAACGCCAAATATGGCTGCTGAGCGATTCAGGTATGAATGAATTCCACGTGCACTACCGGCGTGCGCCGGACCGTCTCCGCCCCCGGCGTAGGTATGCAAAACACACTGTGTGCGGTATTGCACCATGCAAATGAGGGCAAATAGCGATCCACGAAGTGGCACAGGCGTAGCGTAAGGGCACGGCAATGTAAACCAAAAAAACGGTTTACATTTACCCAAACATGACCGAGAAGTAGCGGAAGGCTGTCAAAGTCAGGTATCATACAGGTGCAATATGCCAATGTGGAAAGGCACCGAGAATGTCCAAAGAAAATATGCACAAAATGTAAAAAATGACATAAATGGCACGTACGTAGAAAGAACAGCAGACCCCGGGATATGTGCACAGAAGTTGCAAAGCAATGAAATAATATGACAATGTCCTAAAAGAGCAGTATAACACACATCAGCTGCACAGCCACCACACACCATAGTATGTATGTAAAGCTTCAACCCCAGCGCAATGGTTGTCAAGGAGTGGTGGCGGTGTTCGCCGTAACCATGTATTAGTAGTCAATTCCATGCAAATGAGGCAGATAATAGTGAATCGCAAAAGCGCCGGTGTAAGGATGGAGCAAACGGCGGGTACTACACCGAGGAGAGGCCTACACGAAACACATGACAAACACAGAGGGTAGTGCCACTGTAGGAGGAAGGATATTGGAGGTCAGCAAATCTGGGCTGTACAATGCACATCACAGCATCAGGACTGGCGTGTGAGGAAATAGATGCGCTGAGAGTACATAATGCGCGCACAGATGCATGTGCACGAGGATGACTACGTTCCCTAAACCAGTCATGTGACGGCCTCCCGTCAACAACCACGGATATAGGAAGGTAATGCGGAGAATACGAGGAAATGCGGAAGCAGTGTAAATGGAGCCGTAATGAGCAATCAACACCAATCAATCCAGGAAGGGCAAACGCCGGCAGCTGATAACTCTGCATGCAGACTCCTGCATAACGGGAAAGGGGAGGCATATGAATGCAAAGATAGTAGGGGATGTAGTAGAAATGCAAAGAGCAAAGAACTGAAATAGCACAGCCAAGTACAGAGGTAGCATAACTGCGGCTGCAGATAAAATGCAACATATGCCATGTGCCTGCAGGATGCAGTAATGTAAGATGCAAGGCCAAGGCAATGCAGGCAACTGTAATGTAACACTACAGGCAGTACCGTTGCAGTTGCAACCGTAAAACCACGGAAATAATCCATGGATACGGCTGCACAGACACACCCAATGACATCACCGGGTATACAGCACAACAGTATTAAGTGTGAATGCACACAACACACAGCGCGATTTCCCAAACGCCGCACCGTAGGGTGTAAACAGACGGGGAACTTTTAATATGTATATGCTGGGTGCCGCCGCCATGATGCATAGGTATGTGGCAGAGACAGACGGAGTTGCGGAGGGTGGTGCCGACAACTACCGTAGGCCTCACAGGAGAAGGAGAGTGTTCAGACCAAGGGTGACCTACCAGGGGCTGCGAGACCTGGAGATAGTAGAGCGCTACAGAGTGGACAGGGACACGTTACAGCAAATAGTGGAGCTGTGCCGGCCGCGCGTGAGAACAAGAGACAATAGAGGGAGCCCATCCCAGTGGACACAAAGGTATGTGTGAGCTTGCGAATACTGGCTACAGGTACCTTTCAAAGGCCAACCGGGGACATAATGGGCATCTCACAGGCATCAGCATCCAGGGTACTACACCAGTTCCTGGATGCCATGTTACCACATGCCCATGAGCACATAAATTTCCCCACATCTCAGGAGGAGTTGGCTAGCAATATCGCGCTTCCACCGTGTGGCACAATACCGGAGGTCCTGGGTGCGATAGACTGTGCGCACATAGAAATTAAGTCACCACCGGGAGCAGGGTAGACGCTACATAAACCGCAAGGGATACCCCTCCATCAATTGCCAGGTCGTGTGCAATGCGCAGGGCATTATCATGGATGTGTGTGCTGGCAGCCCTGGAAGCTACCACGACTCCCATATCTGGCATGCCTCACAGCTGTATCAGGTATTCGCCAGGGGGGACATCAAACAAGGTCACCTTGTGGGGGATGCTGGCTACGCACTGGAGCCGTGGTTGATGACACCCATCAGAAATGCACACACACACATGCAAGAACGCCATAATGAGGCACATGCACAAACAAGAATAATCATAGAGCGTGTGTTCGGGATGTTGAAATCACGGTTCCGGTGCTTGGATACATCCGGAGGAGCCTTGCAGTACTCTCCAGGCACAACTGCCCACATATTCATAGTATGTTGTATGCTACACAATATGATTCTGCGGAAACAGCTGCTGCAGGGACATGATGCCACCAAGCCCGCCACAACTGCCAGGGCAAGCACAGGCACAGGGCGTTCAGCGCCATGGACACACTGAGCCAGCCCCAGTAGGTAGACAGAGGTGTACCAAATATGCCTACGCCCTGGCAAAGAGGGAACGCATAGCACATACTTTGACAGTGTAGGCCCCATGGACTGACACCTCCTGACCTGCACACACAGTAAAATGGATGCCACACAAACATGTCCGCCCGTAATGTGTACCGTATGTGCGGACGTATGTGTGACTCCAACAAAGGCACCGCCCAAACACTGCACACCCAATAGCCAGCAGAGCATGGAACGCCAACACCTCACCGCACGCCAGTTCTACAGCACACGGCGTAGCCGTATGCTGCCACTATCGCCACAAGTTGACCACATATGTACTCATGTGCATACACAGATACGGAAATAGATATCAGTACACATGTAGAAATATATGTACGCATACACAGATATAAAGTACAACAGGGTAATATGGAACCCAGGGATGCAAGTTCACAGATAAGTAAGACGCAAAATCACCACATAGTAAACATAGTGACCGACAACCCGATCATCCTGGAGGGTGGGCAGAGCAGGTAACGCCAGCCATGGAAATGTCAACCTGCATCAATACATATCCGCGTGTCGGGATGGTCACCAGTCCACGGTACATTAATGGGATATGTGCGTGTCATATCCATAGGATATGAGTGCGGAGATACACGCTGCCGCCGGCGATGTGGCCAATGTAGGTATTGTGTTCAACCGTCGGTGCGAATGCGGCAAGCATACCAGTGAAGTGTATGACATTATGAGGAACGTACCTCATTTGGGGTGTAAAACAGTTCATGTTCCTCGCAGTTCCTCAAAGTTCCACATTGAAAATGTCTGTCAAACATCCATTGTTAGGAATGTATATAAATGACATCCTGGTAAATAGAATTTAATCATAGTAAGTCATTAAAGGTTCTTCACTGTAAGTAAATCAGCATATTATAATCAACCTATGACCTACTTAGCTGAAGTTGTCACTATGCCATTACTATGTGTTCCACATTATGCCCATTTGTTTCACATTACTAATGTGTGTGTTCCTCACTTTGGAAATAGAAGGTTGAGAGCCATGGCGGCAATATGTGTATGTGTGAGGTGAGGTTGTCGTGTGTTCCGCTGTGTTTGTGTAATGTGTGTGCCACTGTAAAATGTGTATGTAGATGACATGTCACAGGCGGAGTGTAATAACATCGTAGGCATACAGTACAGGAACCATGGCGTATGTACAGCAGTACCCACAAAGTAGTACTGACATCTCCTCAGTGGCTATGCTGCGTGGCGTAAAATGATGCAAAGCGGAAATGTCCCAGAATGTACCACAGGGCCATAGCCAACAGGAGATGCAAAGGACGCATGTACAAACCATGACCGTATGTATGGCGGCCATAAGGTACACTCAACACGGTCCGTCGGCAACGTTACACAGCATCAGGCATGTACGCGAAAATACGAATGTGCTATCCCGGCACCGATCGTGAACACTTACGGTCCCGTAAATACCGCTGTGTGTAACATGACCGTGAAGTAAGCAAGCGGCACACGAATAGGAGGCTACCGGTAGCATACAGGCTGTCCCAAGTATAGGACCACATTCACCGTAACTATCAGCGACAAAATGCCAATGGATAGTAGGCACGGACGAACATCCGCAGATATATAACCCATGTGAAGGAGGAATACGTGCAGGAAGCACACATGCAGGCGATACCGACAGCACACGACATCAACAAAACAAACATTCCCGGAACAACAGACAGGTAACCTGCAGCTCCCCAAGCAGGGATGGAGCACACACACAAGCATATCCCGTATGTATAAATGCAAGACTCACACCCCGTACCCGTCACCCACATCCGCAGATATACCCCATCGCACATATCAAAGCGATAACAGCTAAAACCGTAGCAAAAACATACAGGCAGTCAATGACAGCGGCATACCCACAACAAGCTCGTGGGAAACACTAGCAGCAGCTGATGCATCCTTGCATCCGTTGTGTACAGGAATATAACAGCTATGTTACACATCTGAATGCACAACGCCATCGACAGACGCCGCCAGGACACGGACACCCACATGTCGAACAGAATACCATACCCAACACACACAATCCACGGCTAACACCACAGCGAAATGTACTCGACACCACACATAGCGGATGCAGTCACACAAACATGATACAATACATACCATCCTCACGAAGGTATTGCAAATAACCAACAACCACACGAGGAAAGAACCATGGCCTAGTGCCGGCAAAGTAACGAAGGAGGGATCACCGGTGATATGCGCATAAGTACACACCGAGGAACATCTATTGGCCTGATTAACCCACATGCCTCAGGTGACGACGAATATAAGGAAGACTCCCTGGATATTCAAACCGTATGTTCATACCGAACAAAGACGGAATACAAAAGGAGTACCAAGCAAATACAGACGAATGCAGAACCAAAGGCCGGAAAGGTATGTCGAACCCACGACATGTACTGTTGTGTAACGACGATACGCATGACGAATCTGTACAGTATGTGAGCGGTGTGTGTGCGGTGGACGATGGGCCTGGCAAATGCAGATGTAAGGATGTGCACAGCACATCACAGATGCCTACCATAGAACGAGCCTACTGCGTGTGAACATGTGCACGGTAGGTCTCTCGCCACTGCAGAGTCAAGCCGCGGGTGGGTGCGAACCACAGCAATAGTCAGGCAATGCCACAGTGGACGTGCATGCCTCTGTGTGTATGTCTGTGAATGCCTCGGCATAGCAATATAGCTGTGTCACCATTATGAACAACAATATGAATGGGTTGGCATATTGGCCGAAGTGCGTCATATGTATGGTCAGATCGGCGATACCATCAGTGGGCCTGCTATGTGAACATCCACCATCCCCACATGGATACCTCTGCTGGAGCCCAACACCACATTCACGGGAGGATGGCGGTGTGTTGCCAGTGCGGCAGCAGGCATGTGGGTAGCAGCGGCCACTGGATGTACACATATGGTACCCACATCAGTGCTGAGCGGCCATCCGTAACTGCGGGATGGCGATTGTGTGTCACATACAGCACTGTCAGCCGATCAATATCCCAGCACATAGCACCTGCCAGGGCTACGGTGTAGCCATGGATTGTGGCCCGATACCTGCACCAGACACACCCTCAAGCAGCGTGCGGCGCCTGCGCTTGAGGACGGTGTCCACACCGCGGTGATAAACATGTTGAATGTCCCGCCTTCTTTGGCTTCCTGACACTGTCACGTGGACGGCAGCCACCCTGCCAATACCGTCAACCCCAGGTGGATTTTTAGCGCCATGTGTGTACCTGCCATATCATGCGGACTGACCGGCAAGGCTGCATGAGCTGTCTGGTCCACCATGGTGCAATGGACAAAAGGCACTCTCACTATCAACCATGTACACAGCGGTATTGATACACCCTGTCATATTACAGGTGCTGTGTGATGCTCTGCTGTGTGTGTGTGTACATGCTATGCTTGGCCTTTCCTGCCAATGTGTCATAGTTACACATTGCTCCATGTCTATCACATGTGCAACACAGGTGAGCTGTGGCAAGTTGACCGACACCCGTACAGTGCTGTGGCGGGTACATGGCACAACATGCATGCAGGTGTCCATGTGTATGTGTACAGTGCGCTGCTGGCGTTCACAATGGACACAGGCGTGATGTGTACTGACATATACCTGGCGTCGGGTGAACAATGTAGCTGGGCGTCACATGGGGACCTATGCCAACTGATTTGGACATAGGTGCGGCCCGGTACATGTCCGACTTGAGCTGCATCTACATAGATGCGTGTACAGTGTGATGGGGTGGCACACACAGATATGATGTGACACCCGGTGCTCAATGGTGTGAAGAAGCAAAAACATCGGCTGTGCACGCCCGATGCCATTCACAGATCACTGTGCAGATGTCGTGCATGTCATAGCAATGTATTTCCAACAGTATACCAGCGCAGCAGTGTAGTGTGACCTGCCACCATCATTATGTCTTCCAGATAATGCCACGTTCCCGGCTTTCCACGCTTTCATCCGACAGGAGGAGGGTGACATTCATACCTCCATAAAGCAATGCACCGTGCTCGTCAGCCATGTGCCACAGCAGGCTTTGGAGCGGCAGGAGATGTGGGAGAGATGTGCTGAGGAGGGTGAACAGCCTGGGCGGATACAACGCAGCTATCAGCAAATTCACAGGCACTGCACAGACCTGATCCGGCGTACGAACGGCGTGCGCTGCAATCGCCAGGCAACAGCGTGGGACAGGTGGTGGGCCACCAGCAGCCCCCCACTCCATACGGAGGAGCTCCTGGCGGTCTGGGGACACCCACTGGAACAACATGGGGAAACACTTGCGTCCATCGTGGAGGTGGGTGTCTCCAGACTATGAGCCTGGAGCCGACTGGTGAAGTCAGTGTTGCATGTTTTGTATGATAGCGGCGTGTGTGGGTGTCATAGTACAACACATGATATAGCAATACATGCCAGGTATATGGCCACACAAGATGCAAACCATAGTATGCTATGTTGTGTTAGCAGACATGTGCATAGCACATGCTAACACACATGCATGATGTACATGCACAGTGCTGACCGTGGAGATAGTAATGGCTAATGGGTATACCTTTGTGTAATGTCTTTACAGGTACGCCTGGCGGTGGGACAAGGGTCTGTTGCAGGTAAGTCTGTTGCTAGTCAAAGGCATGTTCTGCTGTATTGATATTCCCCATGTGTCTAGGCATGACATGCTCACCTGTGTGTGCCCCAGTCACGGTATACAGCTCGCACCACCCGACACACACACCACCCATGTACAGTAGATACAACCGTTAGAGTGGTATGACACCACACAACCTATTGGTGTGTTACGTGCATTCAGCTATGCATACAATGGTGTAGTATGCATTGGTATGCCAGTGCAGTATGCACACAGTACCACATAGTGAGCTGTGATCTGGCCAGAGCACAGGTGTTACCAATGTGACCCATGCCCCCGCATCGGTGCACATGGGACATGGCACATGCCATGTCCCATGCACGGGATGTCTGGCTGCAGCATTGTCCCCCAAAATGACCTATGCACAACATAGCAGACATCCACACTGTCAGCATATCCGTGAGAATGTGACACCTCACACTAGTATGGTTGTATGTCACTTGGGCCACCTCAGGGCCGTGTCCACCATGTCTACCACACACAATTGTCAATGTCTCTGACAGACAAGGCCATGGTGATACCTACAGGCATGTTGCCACACAGTACATCCACAGGGAGTATTGACTGTTTCACCCTGTACACACAAAGTGGCCTCATCACTGTGGTGGACCGCCTGGACATCCGAGTAGTAAACAGTGATAGGAAAGCCTCACCACAGGTACTACAGGTGCCTGCAATGTGCACCAAATACGTGCTGCTGAAGCTGAACTGACTTACAGACATGGCAATGTAATGCGTCCAGGTCACGCCCCACAGAAAATAGCTGTGTCCTGCTACTGTGCAGTGGCACAGAGCCCGACTCCACACTGTACAGCTATGTACACAGCTCACAGCAAACGACCTGCACAGACATCTGTTACCCATACATTGTATCTGTAGACTGTACACATAACACTGCACCGTGACAGCCAGTGATGTGGTGCATGCGGGGGGGCACCCGTCACATGTCCACATGATACCGCCCTGTTTGTGGTGTACATTACAAATGGGCAGCCATGTGTACCCCAACTCCCACACGGTGTATCACGCTGATGCATGCAAAATACCATGAATGTGTGTACTGCATGCCTACTAAATGACACCTGCCTGTTGTACTGTCCCCACCAGGGCAGTGTACATACTGCCACTATGAATGTCTGGTCTGCATTCACTGGTCTGTGGGGTGAATGCTGCATGCCACCTGCATTATCACATGTGTGTGTGTGTGTGTGTGTGTGTGTGTGTGTGTGCGTGTGTGTGTCTGTATTGTAACCGATGGTATGTCTTTTTATTGACAGGTGCTGTAGGTGAGTTCCCCCCCGCGGTCAATCTGATGCTAGTGTCCCCACGGCTACTCGTGGTGATGACCATGTGCATGAGGCACAGGCAGGGTCCCAGGCAGACACTGTGCCACCGGAGAACATCACACATACGCCCTTTCACCCCCCCCGGTTCAGATGCCCAAAAATACCCCAACACCGGCCCCTAGATGACGGTCAGCCTCTTTGGGCCCCGAGCAGGAATTTTGGTGGCTGCAGAAGGTGTGGGTACACACGATGTTGCCGGGGGGTGCAGTGCCACGCAGGCATGTGGCAGGTGCTGCTCGTGGGGAGCACCGCTAGACATACACCTGCCGCAGGTGCAGCAGCTGGTATAACCAGACGCATGTTCCAGACTGTAATGGCGGCGCAGGCACGTAACGGCAGAACCAGGAAGGCAGAGGCTGCAGAGGTCCGCAATGTTTTAATGACAACATCCAGGCATTGGCGAATGCACAACAGCATCTTGCCGATGTTCTGGATAGGAGATTGGGTGACATGGCTGGTATCCTCGACGAGGCATGGCCATCCTTGGCTGCAGTCCGTGCAGGAACCCAGGTAGGGGTGAGGCATAGGGCACGTGGGCGTGCCAGCAACACCACCTGCTGCAGGTCAGCGTGGGGCCCCCTCCCCTGCCCACCCAGTGCTGGTAGCAGCAGCAGTGCAGGGTACTACACCATCCACACCAGGACAGAGCAGGCCACGGCGTGGCCCTGGGGGCCCCCGGGGGACGCTTTTCCCGCGGACATGTGACATTGGAGAGTGGACAGTCCGACCCCCACCCGGGCGGCCCGACCCCAGGGAGGCGCGGGGCACGGGCCCGGGGGGACACAGTGAGCCGTAACACCTGCACTGTACAGTCAGGGGCTGCCAAGCATACCCGGGAGGCATCACAGATGACTGAACTGTGTAAAAACACCCACACACAGCAGACACAACAGGGCTCCACCACACCCACATGCAATCTACATAGTCATGCCCACCCAAAACAGGCCCTTAAAACACACATGATGTCATCCATTGGTACAGCCCATGCCTGTGGCACATATCACCCTGTGCATATGATGAAGTCTCTGCCGCATAACTGTGAGCTACACCATCACTGCACGGTTAAGCTAACATATTCTGATGCACAGGGTGGACACGATAGTGAGAGGTGTATGTGATACCTGTGTCCGCATAGCAATGTGTATGTTGTGGTGTGTGTGTATGGCTGGTGACAGGTGTGTATGTGATGTGGGTTGTGCACGGACATCATGCAGCAGACATACCATGCAGGACAGGTGCAGCATTCATTGATATGTGTACACAGTATGTGTGGTGGTTACATGTGTAGCACCATGTCGGTGCAGTTAACCCGTATGATACTGATGGTGTACTTGCACGTGCCTACTGGGAGCACTGTAATTAGTTTCCCCGCGGGAGTGGGGGTACCCACAGGCATGTCTGGCAACATCAGCATAGCACAGTTACCCGCATCCCGCATGGACCCCCACATAGGTACATAGGGCACATGAACGACAGGATATGTGCCCTCACGACATTTTGGACCTAGCATGACTGTGTGTGGCGTCTAACACCCCTCAGGATGGGGATGCCATATCCATCAGTCCCCAGTCCCTGGTCTAGCAGTGACACACAGATGTCACACATCCACACGTCATTAGCAGTCCTGGACGAAGGCAGTCAGGGCCTTTCCTTCACATGGCCTGGCACTCCTCCCCGTGTTGTAGGGGGTGTCTGGCCGTTAACCCTGTTCCCCCAGCACGTCTCACTCATCTTTGTGTTGAGGTGTTTGACAGTCGCTTCTGTGCCCGTGTTTGCATGGAGCCTGGGAGGTGGAATGTGCCCATGTCACCCAGGTCAGACATGGCCGTGTATGCCAGGCACAGATCACCACGGAGCAGATGTGCTGTGAAGATTTACAGCCGGTGTCCCCTTGGCCGTGCAGCTTGTGACACATGTCCTAGCACCGTCATCCCCGTCTTGTGGAACGTTTGCGGTCCTTCCGAGTGCTGCAGGCGTCAGGTTAGCTACAGGCCACATGTGCCATTGTACGCAGTCATTGCTCTGGTGTGTGATGTGTACAGGGGTACAATGAACACCTCTGATGTGGTTGCGATTCCATCCAGACCAGGAGGCCACAATGGAATGTCTTCACACCCACATTGCCATTGTGTGTGTTGACAGAGGTTGCCGACAGGTGTGGTAGCCATTTCCCTGAACATGTCCACCATCTTTAATGGCGACACCTACATGTGACATTGGGACGAACATGTCCTTCACACTGGGTAGTGCTGCACCTTCTCTGGCATTTAGTAGCAGGCCATGGCTCTGGCACCAGTCATCCATGTCTATGGCCCTAGGTGGATGTCCGGGAACGGGGTGTTGGGGTGTTGGCGGGGGTAGTCATCTGCATACCATGTCTGCTAC
>NC_056725.1:354237813-354284836 GCF_019279795.1 Protopterus annectens | reverse complement strand
AAATTAAATTAAACCTAAATTTTTATTGGAAAAAAAAAAAAAAAAGGGTGTTATTAGCACAGGAGGAAATTAAGTCAATAATAGGAGATAGACCCCGATTTAGCTATCGTAATATGAAAACATTAAAATACATTTTGGGATATAAAGATTTTAATAACACGAAGCTGTAGGGGTACAATATTGACACCTGGAACCCATGCCTGCCATAATTGTAGCTGTTGTGGGGATATATTTAAATATGTAAATGATAGACCATGTTACATAAATGCTGAAAGTTTTATACATCCCACATCTAAGAGAATTTATAAATTCTATGCTCATGGTACATGCACCAGTAACAACATAGTATATTTGGCAACCTGTGAGATATGTTCATCTTTCTATGTAGGAAAAACTACTAGGAGACTTAAAGATAGAATTATAGAGCACAAATCAAGTATTAGACTATGTAATGAAAATAATGCTCTATACAAACATATCAAGATGCATGGAATCAATCATAGATTTAAATTCAGGATTATTGAGCAAGTAGCAATAACTAATAGAGGTGGGGATCTGTCCAATACACTGGACTTAAAGGAGTATGATTGGATAGTGAGACTAGCGGCTGATATAGAACCCGGGTTAAATGCAAGTGTTTCTATAAAACCCATTCTAACTAAAATACAACACACTAGGTTACATTAAATAAATAAAACTATAGTTAGATATCTGACTATTTTTGATGTTTTTTGATGTTTTTAATGTGTGTATACATAGATCTTAGAATTTTAGATGTTTATATAAGATTAATGCTTTGCTATCATGTGATTATGGCTGTAGGTCACATGCTAGATAGTTTGTATAAATGGGCGTGTTTTATTGTACCTGATGTTATGCATTGAAAAAGGGTTGTTAAACCTGAAAGCTTTGTTGGTGTTTTATAAAGGTTTTTTACTCAACTTTTGTCTTATTTGGATTCTTCTGGACTCATTTCTGCAATTGATTCGTGAACAATAATACGGCAACAATGTGTTAATATATATACAATATTGGTAAATACAATCAGTATCCTGACACATAGTTGATAATTGTTGTGAGTGCACCTTAGAATGTAGTGTGTTGATCAGGATATTGTATATCAATGTGTATAATAGTAGCATTACGATAACAAAGCATGGAATCAATAAGTACTATTTAAGCATATATTTTACAATTATGAATGTAAATGTGTGGAGGAGACATCCTTAACCTTCCCTGGTTCCACTGGATCACACACGCACACGCACACTCGCATGTCCGGATTGTGGGTTACGCGCAGGCGCACATGCATATCCGTAGTCCGTTTATATATGTTTACAGTGTCTGTGTGGTTACGTGTTTTGCGTTAGTTGTGACTATTCCGGTAACATATGTCTGATCCGGTTGACGGACGTGTGCAGAAAGCACTTACAGCTTTATATATGTAACAGTCTTTGCAGCATGGACGCATTACGTACACGTGCACATCTATATGTTCTATAGTCGTAATTCAAACGTGACTGCATTCACGTTTGCCGGTTACTGTGACCAGTACACGTTAGCTGTTCGTTGTCATTAATATGCATACCCATGGTACCTATGTACATTTACATATCCCCCCCCCGCACACACGCACGTCACAGGCATCCATTCTCCTGCTGGGAAAGGTGCGGTACTGCATGTTGAACATTCCTAATTCCCCCTCGCTCATGGCCCAGGATGCATATGTCGTCACCGCAGGGCTGTTCAGATGACAGGTGCTTATATCCCATACGCATACAGGCCTTCGATTGTCAGGGTGTTGCTGTGGTGCTTTGGGTTTGGTCTTGTCCGCCCACTGTACGGGACTGCCCTGACCCTGTACGAATGTTAGATGAGTCACATGGGCACGTTTTGTCCGTGTCCATGGTACCATGTCACGGCCCCCCCCCAATTATTCGTAACCGTGTGCGCCGATTGGCCGGTGTACCCGTTGTAGATCTTGTTATACTAATTGCACACGGTCTGGTCGAACGGACCAATTTCCATTACTAACCCTCCATATGTATGGCCTGTGTTGCAATATTACAAGGGTTTACCATTGCGTGACGACTTTCACTGAGCCACAGACATGTCCGTTGCTTGGTTTGGGCCGGTTCCGCTGTGCTACACACATTTAACATGGCGGAACAGGTTGAACAGCTCAGCCACGAGGACATCGGGTTCTCCGTCGCTGTTTAGTATTGAATGTCTATGTGGAGTTTGTTTCACAAAGCGAGACAATGTCGACATTGTTAACGGACATCTCGCGCAGTACGTCCGCACCGCCGCTGGTGACGTATGTCTGCCTTTGGGCGGCGAACAGGCATTATGCTGTGCCATTATGTCTGGGGATATATGGTTTCTTGACATAGATGATATGCCATACTAGCAATGACCCTAGCAATGACCCGCGTCTGGGTGTGGGTACTGCTGTATTACCCACGGGAAGAGTGGCCTTAGGTTAAGTGGTGCCCTAGGCAGAAGTTGCCACCGATACATCACCCGCTACCCCCCTCCTGGTCTACCTACACCAAATAGAGTCTGGAAAGGTGCCCCGAGTAGAGCAACGCCCTAGACGGCTACCTACTTGGCCTATGCCTAAGGCCGGCTATGTGTGTGGTCCCTTGGGCATCGGACTCGGGAACGCGCCACGTCTGCCGTGGGTATGTCCAGCATTACCCACATCCAGCCCCAAGGCAGTCAACACAGCATCCATGGGTCCAGATGGTGTCCCAGCTGTGTACTCCAGGAACTCTATGGGGAATTAAACCCACACTTAGGACAGCTGTTTAATCTTAGCCTCACCTCAGGATACGTACCCGAGTAGTAGCACAGGGCGACTGTAGTCACACTCCACATAGATGGTGCCTCCACTGACCCTGGTTATTACCATACCATTAGTTTGACAAGCCTTATCTGCAAAGCCATGGAGATGGATCATAATGGAACACATAGATAAAGACATAGGGGACTCGCATACTTTGGATACAACCCAGTTTAGCTTGGTCAGAGTCAGATCATGCCTTTTACACGTGTTTCACTTTGTAGAATCAGTCACCAAGGCCATTGATGAGGGTAAAGCAGTCCATACAGCCTACCTCAACCTGGCAAAGGCCTTCGACACAATACCCCCCTCGGGTATAATTGATAAACCCGTCATCTTGAATGTAAATCCATACATCGCCATATGGGTTGCAAACTGGCTAAGTCACAGAACACACATGGCCATAGTTGCTGGCGCCATGTCATACTCACAGCCAGTCACAGGTGGTGTCCCATGGGGCTCAGTCCTGGGTCCACTATTTCTCAGCATCTACGTTTCCAATGTACACGCATACACAGGGGGGTTATGGGTGACAATGTTTGCAGATGACTGCAAACCGGGTGCCAAAGTCAGACACACATCTGACACAGATATCCTTCAGGAGTGCCTCACAGATGTGGATAAGTGGTACCAGAGACATGTCCTACAGCTAAATGCCAGGAAATGCATAGTCATACCCTTCGGGAAGAACAAGGTTACCCCTAGCTACCATATAGGTGGCAATCCACTGAGCACAGAGGGGGTTACCAGTGATCTGGGGACCCGGGTTGTTGTTAACCGTTCGTTAGACACACATGTTGCTAACATAGTTAGGTAGACCTTCCACATTGCCCACATCATCATGAAGGGATTCACATCTAGATCAGGGAGGTCATTGTCCCCTTGTACTCATCACTCATTAGACCTATGATTGGGTACAATGCCCGTTCAGAATGTATCTGACCCAACACCTGCAGCAGCTGGAAAGGCACCAACAGTTCATCGACAAACAGATGCAGGGTCTCAGGTATATGTGTTATACTGACCAACTGAAAGAATTCCAGCTGTATACAGTTGCATACCACTTGCCCAGAGGTGACCCGTGCCTGGCATACAAGGCTATGTCGAACCCAGATCTGATGACTATGCTTCACGTAAAGAAGTTAGATCCTCAGAACCACAAGGGCAGCTGACGTACACCTTGACACTGTCATTAATCGAACGTGTTGTTGGGACAGATTCATCACCCAGACACTCACTATGCTGTGGAACAACATCCCAGTACATGTGAGGGCAAGCACCTCGCTGGCCTTGTGTTAGTATTTAGACATGGATGTCTGAATTGATTTATTTAAGTAACCTTCTAAATGAATATTTACATTAGCACATTGTGAATCTTTACATTTCGTTGGTCTATTTTACATTAGTCATAATCATACGGTTTATGTGTATATATTATGGTTCATTTATATTACTAGGTGTCTGCAGTTCTGTTAATATATTGGCACAATCCGTAGGACATATATATGTATCTTACACAGTCAGACATTTGGAAAACATTTTATGTTGGTTCATCTTTCATATATGTACATATATTTCTATTTTCCGATGAAGACTGTACCTTTCAAGCAATGTCTGATGTCCTCACTGTGTGGAATCTGTAACCCAAGTAAGGTTTGTTTGCTTGTTTGCCTTTAAGGCATGTAATTAGTACCTAGCACATCTAATTTACTGACCAATTAAGGCTTTTAAATGTAGTAGGTTGGACTGCATTGTATGTATTCTGAATAAGTCTGCTTATGAAGCAGACGAAGTGGGCTCCAATAGACTATGGTGACTGCCTTTAATTCTTGGTGTGCTCTGAGTGGTCACTGACGGTCTCTACAGTACCTCGTCTTTGCTTTGGACTTCATCGGCTGGTTGTCTGTGTTTGTTGTATGGGGAATGTCAACTGTAGTCCCTATGTGTATTACTTGTGTAATGCCTTACTACGGCAGTGTAATTCCACCGGGTTTGCAGTTATGGGTGCCATCTTAGTCATACGCTTGTCCATCCATGTGAATTGCCTACTGGACACTGGTATAGGGCTGTACACATTTCACACCTGCATTTTGCATTCTCCGGTAGATGGTTTGCATTATTAGCGGAGAGTGAGGCAGGTGCTACGCACATCCCTCCCACGGGGCGGGACAAAGGATTGCCTGCGAAACAACACCGAGGCCAGATTCTACATACCCAGACTCCCTTGACTGCAACAGTGGACAGTACCCATTACACATCCTTCATGTGTGCGGGACTGTGATGTGGACGCAGTTCAATGGACCCGGTACCCTGGGTATTTCTGTGCATGTGTGCTGCATTTCATGGACAGCTATCATCAACATTGAACACGCTTGCGTGCATATGTGTACCTGTGACGTGGTGACGACAATGAGATCACGTGAGTAATGCAGGAAGCTAGCGGGCATTCTCTGAATAGAATTTTGGGTCCTACAATGGACACCGATGTGCATATGTCAAGTTAGATGTTGCTGGACTGTGTCCACCTGCCCAGTGCTTTTCACTGCTGGTGTATGTTCCCCAATCGCGGATGTCTGTTTGACTACCCATTCCACATGGTGCTACATAACCAGGTGATTTAGTACTGTGAACAAATGACATACATCCAAAGATGCTGGTTAGCAACTGCTTCATATAAACCTCAGACATCCCAATGGGACATATCCGTCACTGTATTTCCAATATAACACCACCGGAACATGTTGATTACCTATGTATTCATTTAACCATGTTGTCTTCATAGGTGGGAATGCCATAGTTTACATATCCTACCTGACGTTGTGTGTGTGCCATTAGTATGTGTTCCACAGGTCGCACATCTGTTCCGCTGTACGGTAGCGGGTGCTCCTCATTCTGTTGCTGGCAGATTGAGTGCTGTGTACGCCGGTGTTGGCACGACGGTCCGGCTTTGTATGTGGAATGTCAACTGTAGTCCCTATGTGTATTTCCTGTGTTATGCCTTACCGCGGCTATGTCATTTACCCGGGTTTGCAGTTGTGGGTGCCATCCTGGCCATACGGGTGTCCATCCATGACAATTGCCTACTGGACACTAGTATAGGGCTGTACACATTCCACACCTACATTTAGCATTCTCCGGTGTATGGTTTGCATTATTAGCGGAGAGTAAGGCAGGTGCTACGCACACATCCCTCCCACGGGGCGGGAGAAAGGATTGCCTGCGAAACAACACCGAGCACAGAGTCTACATACCCAGAATCCCTTGACTGCAACAATTGACAGTACCCATTACACATCCGTCATGTGTGCGGGACTGTGATGTGGACGCAGTTCTATGGACCCGGTACCCTGGGTATTTCTGTGCATCTGTGCTGCATTACATGGACAGCTATCAGCAACATTAAACACGCTTGCGGTGCATATGTGTACCTGTGACGACAATGAGTTCAGTTAGGTGATGAAAGAATGCGGCATTCCTGTCTTTAGACAAATTTTTGGGTCCTACAATGGACACCACTGTGCATATGTAAAGTTTAGAGCTTGTCGGACTGTGTCCTTGTGAGCAGTGGGTTTCACTGATACTGTGTGTTCAGCAATCGCGGATGTCTGTTAGACTACCCATTCCACATGGTGCTACATAACCAGGTGATTTAGTACTGTGGACAAATGACATACATCCAAAGATGCTGGTTAGCAACTGCTTCATATAAACCGCAGACATCCCAATGGGACATATCCGTCACTGTATTTCCAATATAACACCACCGGAACATGTTGATTACCTATGTATTCATTTAACCATGTTGTCTTCATAGGTGGGAATGCCATAGTTTACATATCCTACGTGACGTTGTGTGTGTGCCATTAGTATGTGTTCCACAGGTCGCACATCTGTTCCGCTGTATGGTAGCGGGTGCTCCTCAGTCTGTTGCTGGCAGATTGAGTGCTGTGTACGCCGGTGTTGGCACGGCGGTCCGACTTTGTATGTGGAATGTCAACTGCAGTCCCTATGTGTATTTCCTGTCTTATGCCTTACCGCGGCTGTGTAATTTACCCGGGTTTGCGGTTGTGGGTGGCATCTTGGGCATACGGTTGTCCATCCATGACAATTGCCTACTGGACACTAGTATAGGGCTGTACACATTTCACACCTGCATTTAGCATTCTCCAGTGGATGGTTTGCATCATTAGCGGATAGTATGGCAGGTGCTACACACACATCCCTCCCACGGGGCGGGACAAAGGATTGGCTGCGAAGCAACACCGAGCCCAGAGTCTACATACCCAGAATCCCTTGACTGCAACAATCGACAGTACCCATTACACATCCTTCATGTGTGCGGGACTGTGATGTGGACGCAGTTCTATGGACCCGGTACCCTGGGTATTTCTGTGCATCTGTGCTGCATTACATGGACAGCTATCATCAACATTAAACACGCTTGCGGTGCATATGTGTACCTGTGACGACAATGAGTTCAGGTACGTATTGAAAGAAGACGTGAATCTGGTATGATGTCAATTTTTGGGTCCGACAATGGACACCACTGTGCATATTTAAAGTGTAGAGCTTGTCGGACTGTGTCCTTGTGAGCAGTGGGTTTCACTGATGCTGTGTGTTCAGCAATCGCGGATGTGTGCTTGACTACCCATACTGTGTAGTGCTACAGGAACCATGTCTTCCGACACCAGAACCCAATGCTATACATCCAATGTTGCAGGTTAACAACCACTTTCATACCATACCCAGAGGTCACGATTGGGAGGTATTGCCACTTTATTATCGGAACAACACCCCAGACTGTGTACATCACGGGAACTTTAGGCCAGTCTTACCGGCCATTTGCAATTGTAATTAGCAGACACGTGTCAATACATGTATGATAAGACATATTGTCATGCAGAAGTTGATCTATGTTATTTGGACATTGGCTTCTGCTTTTGGCATCCGTTGCTGTGAGTGTTGCCAGTTACCATACACATTGCTTGCTCAGAGGCAGACTACACAATTCTGCACACTACTGTGGTCTCCTTTAAGGACCCTGAGCCAGTGGTCGACAGTACGGCAGCCACTGCATCAATCACATTTGCCATCTACCAGTACCTACAGGACTGCATGAGCCAGGCATTCACTTACCCAACTGTGGTTCATTGTACCAATGCCAAGCATCCAGTGTGGTGTACCCCAGCCATACACAGGATGTACAACACGAGGAGGTGGCTACTACAAGGTGGAGCAGACACCTTGTGAGGTATGACACCCTTGGTCATCATATGTGTAGAGTTACACACTGTCATGAAATTGTCCAGGGCACATTCCACAGATATACCTACATGGACCTGGCTAACAATCATACCACCTTCAGTTGCTATGCTCGACACCTGGGAGCTCACTCCCACATATGCTCTGACTGGGTTCACATAGAGGTGGGGTTTACTCAACATACACACATTGCCAACATACAGGCTGACAAGTCCAGTGAGGACATCTCCACACCCTCCCCCACACATGAGGAGATGTGTGTACCAGTGGTTTGTGGTCACCAAATGTTCTGTGACACACAGGTGGGACATGCTCTCTCCAGGGTAGTGGACATAGCATCCATGAGACCAGCTGGTGACCCCGCTGTGTACTCCACTATCTCATTTATGAATTGGACCCACAGTTAGGACAGCTATTTCTTTGTAGCCTCACCTCAGGTAGGGTACCCAGGTTGTGTCACATGGCAACTGTAGTCCCACGTCACAAGGCCAATACCTCCACTGAGGCTGGTTATTACTGTCCCATTACCCTGAGGAGACCTATCTGCAAAGACATGGGGAGGGATCATACTGCGGCTCGTACATGACTGCATAGGGGACATACATACTTTGCATCACACACGGTTTGTCTTGTTCAGGAGCGGTTCATGCCTTTAAAGCATGGTTGACATTTTCGGGACAGTCGCCGAGGCCACTGATGGGGTGTTGCAGTCCATACAGCCTACCTCGACCTGGCAAAGGCCTTCATCACATTACCCCCCTCAGGTATCGTTGATAAACCCATTGGCTGGGATGTGAACACGTACATCACAGAATGTGTTGTAAACTGTCTATGTGACACAACCCACACGGTCATAGTTGCTGGCAGCATGTCAGACCTACTGCCTGTCACAAGTGGTGTCCCATGGGGCCCTTCCATGGGTGCACTCCTGTCATACACCTACATTTTCACGGTACAGGCACACACAGGGGTGCTATGGGCAACAGTGTTTGTAGATGACTGCAAAACAGGTGCCATAGTGGGACAGACATCTGACACAGATATCCTTCGAAGGGGCCTCCCAGGTATGCATATCTGCTGTCAGGGACATGTCCCACAGCTAAATGCGACGTAATGCAACATCATACCTGTGGAGAACTACTAGGTCACCCCTGTCCAGCATATAGGTGGCTGTCCACTCAGCACAGGGGTGATTACCAGGGATCAGGGGACAGTGTTTGTCGGTCACCATTCATTCCACACACACGTTGCTATCGTGGTTGTGTGGGACTTCTACATTGCCCACCTGTTGGTGCAGGGATTCACATCTACATCAGGCTAGGTCATTGTCTCCTTGTACCCATTACGTGTTACACCTATGATCTACTACATTGCCCCATTCAGACTGTATCTGACCATACACCTACAGCAGCTGGGAAGCCCACATAGGTTGATTGTTGTACAGATGCAGGATGACACCATTTTGTGTAATGCTGCCCCACTTGTAGGACCCCTGCCACATTACGTCACATACCTGCTGTTTAGTGTTGACCTGTGCCTGACATACGAGGCCATGTCAACCCATATGTCATGTGTATGCTTCACCTACTGTATCCGCATCCCTCAGAACCACTAGGGCAGGTGACATTTACCTTGTCACGGTCATTAATGGGATGTGTTTGAGTGACACATATATCACCCAGACACTCATTATGCTGTGGATCTACATCACAGTACATGTGAGACAGACATCCTTCCTAGCCTTGTTCGCAGGTATGTTGTCCATTGGATGGAGAATTGCAGGTATAGGCCAGGGATTACATCATTATCAGTGCTTGACGGAGATACAGCAATATCATGGGTATTTCATCTGAAGCACAGAAGGTTGGCAAAGTCATCCTAACTATGGTGTAGTATTATGGCTGGGCCTGGGACGATGGCCTACCCTGTACCTATGGACGTGTGAACCTATATTCATAGTTTGTCACATTTACAATTGTCTATCCACTATACTCTTTCGCCACTGTATATTTCTGTGGCACATGATTGTCCTCTGTATTACATGCAGGTATGCTGTGTACGTTGCACATACGTCACTGTTGATGACAGTGTATCTGTGTCCCTAACACTGTGATACTGAGGACTACCACACATCCTTCACAGCATTACATGCATATGTCCATTCTATTCTTCTTTGGCCTATGGGGGTGTTAAGGCAAACATTACTCAAGTCCCTGTTTGTGCATGCTTCATGTTGGTGTTTGACCAGGCTCCGTTGCAGTCATGTGTTGGACAGTAGTGTGTCTGTGTGTTTGCCATGTGTTTTTATTGCCGGTACATCTGTGGGAGGTGTAGTTGGCACATGTTCCTCTTTGCAGGGACACCCATCCTGGGGTTTGTGTCATGCATCTGCACTTGGCACGTGCCATATGTCCTGTACTATTCCCACAGTCGTGTATGCCTTCATGCACTACTACTGCGTGTTACTGGCTGTGTGTATGTGGTACACATGGACATTGTGATGGTTGGCTTGACCTATTCCCATGCTAGAACGTACACATCTGTCAATTAAGTCTTTTAAATCAAACTGTAACACTCATTCGTATTTTCAAAATGACACTCAATAACACAGGAAGCTGGGATTAATAACATTTTACTACTGTGCAGCAGGAGGCAAAGGAGTATGCAGTAAAAGTTTAGACATTTGTTCAACTCTATACATGTTACATCTGTATGAGCATTCTGTATACTATCATCTTTTGCACACATTAATGATGTGGTCAGTCACAAGGCATTTACATTGCTAGAGTACAGAACATTGTATTCCTACAACAGTGCTCAGGTAATGCTTATTACATGTTTTCCCATGAGGATAGCCCAACCTTGCGAGCCACATATTCACTTAGACTGTACTTGGTAAATTCTGCTCTGTCACGGTTCCAACACTGTTCATATCCAGTCCTCACTCCATGTCCTACTAGGTTCCTGTGTCTCTCTGCTGAGCAGCTGTACTCTGTGTTAGAGCTCACAAGCCTATCCTCCTCAGTGGAAGGATGACAGATATACCTGTACATACATGTATTATTCTGTAACCGAGCAGATGAGTAATGCTGACTGACATACACCTGCTGCACTGGTTACTGCTAGGGTCAGGGTTCAATCACACTGCAGCTACACTACAGGCAATTACATGCATGAGAAGCTGTACTGCCATATTGTCAGGTAGAATAATATGCATTATACACTATTTGCTTCTAAAGTTGCACGTCATATATATGTTTAAATATGTATTTTGCTAACATTCTCCCTCCTTTGATTGCTTCTACTCTATCCAGAAACATATACAACATTATTTCATTCCCTAGCCTCTTCCTCTGTGGAACGTTTAACTAGGCAAGTAATTTGTTGTACATTGCAAGTAGGATTGCATTTTCTATTGACAAATACCACTACAGGTCTTGATACATAGTCTCGGGTACAGGTATGTCGCCAGAGTCCCTGACTAATACTTACATGCACAGTATCCCGCACTAGACACATGCTCCCAATATGAGCAGAACAACACAAATGGCAATCATGATATTCAGTATGACTGACCCCATCCACCCAATGGTTTGTGGAAATGGTTCGTCAGTGGGTTTGGGCCTGGTTCCGCCATGGATGACACCTGCTGTATTACCTCTAGGTGGGCGTTGCTTTTGGTCTCTTCATGTGGTAGTTGGACACAGCGATCTTCTTCAGTAAGCGCGCACGTACCAATTCTCAGCGCCACGGTGCAGTCGTGCGCTATTACATTTTGTGACACAACAGTTCTCATTGCATCCAGTTCATCAGTCACATGTTCAAGAGCGGAAAGTCACATTCATCCTTCCTCCGACAGGTTTTGATAACTTCCTCTGTTCCCTGATTGATTTCACTACTCCAGAAGCTGGGAGTGTTCCAGCCCAGGTTGTGACGCTGTCACTCAAGTCCATATGAATCGATATTCCTTTATCTCTTGCAGAAGACTGGAATGTCAGAACAGCTTCCATTTCACCCACTGGATTAGTAGGTTTCTCGACTGTGTTCCCAGTTCTTTGAGCTATATGTGTTATAGTTCGTTTCGCACCCACAGGCAATTGTACAGTATGTCATGTGACTGGAGCCAGATAACCCAAATAACAACTGCGGACCAATTCCCAGGTAACCATTGATATGCTTATTTCCCACAAACAACATAACAATATTCTACTTTACTACTGATGCGGGTTACCTCTGCATGTAACATATTCCTGTCTCTAACAGAGGACTGTTTATACAATTCAGGATGTTTCTGCACATCCTTCAACATTGTTCTCATGATGTTTCAATACAAATTAGGAATGGTGCTACAAGTAGTACTGTGATCTTTGGCTGTTATATGACATTCGTAAGACACAGTTATGTTACAAATACTCCCAACAACTGAAACTGTATCATGTTTATGATAACATACAATTCCTTTTTGTGTAACAGGTAAGTACATTGCCACGTTGTCCTGTGATCTCACAGAACCTGTATCAAAGTGTAGATATTCACAAGTCTCAATCTATCCCCAAGGGGACAACATGCATCGGAAGTCCTCCATATGATGTAGGTATGGCAGTACAAACACAGCAATTTAAAGTGTTCCTAGTCTCTATATGCACACGTCATGCCTAGGTATCTGTTGAAGTGTGGAAGACACTCTGTGGCCAGTTCATCACGTATCAGTATTTGTATCCGTGTAGTTATATGCAGGTAAGGTCCCAGAAAATGTAAAGTAAACACAAACATGGTTAATAGGTGTATAATCATTAGGACAGCAAACATAAATGTCTTTGGGGTTGCTTTGTATTGTTATACAGTCTTGGCCGGGTGATTCAGGCTCTTTGGTATATCAGCTACAAGATGTCAATCAGACTTGATATCCTTTACCGGTTTGAAAATGTGAGGTGGACCCAGGACGACCTCTCTGCAAACTTTACTGCGGTAGGCGTTGCCAACAGTACCCGGTACAGACCTTCGCAATGTCCACTTGGCAATAATGTTCTTTGGATAACAGTGACATACACACAGGATACTGGTGTCAGCTATGCGTCCGTCTTCGTTTGCTCTTATCTGTAACAGACTTTAACTGAAGAACAGTGTTATTAGTTAACAATCCTCTCATGTCACCTGCTACTGAGTCATCGACCTCCGGCTCTGCAGGCATGACAGCTTTCCACTCTGGCACATGATATGCCATTCCACATACTACTTCGAAGTGGGTGCAGCACTTTACATTTGGAACTGTTGTCATGCTCAGCAATGCTAGAGGTAGACAGCACATGTAACTCGTCTGGATGTCACCCACCAACCTCCTCTACTTATTTCTCGGGATCCCATTTTACGGCGCCAGCAGTCATGCTGACTGTGGGTTGTACATGCAATTTACATTCATGGTAATATGAACTAATCCCCCAGGTTGCGTGATTGTCTGGTTCACTACATGTGTTCTATTGTCACTGTAGCTTCTTTACAGCATGCCAGATCTAGGGATACTTTATTTTACTGGCACCTTTGCCACTGCTGCTGCATCCGGATTAATGGTTGGGAATGCTTCTACCCATTTTGATTATATATATGTGTAATCGCTAAACAGTATTTGTTCCCTTCACATTTATGCAGATGTATGAACTCCATACAAATAGTACGGAACGGTTATGGTGGTGTAGGTAAACTCACTCCCTTCGGTTTAAATACTCCCTGTGCATGATATCTACTGCAAACGTGACACGCTGCTCATGAGGTTTGTATGTGGTTCGTAATTCCGTATGTTAGGGGTATTCTGTTAACCAAATGTACCATGCCGTGTTGAGACATGTCTCTACCCATGGCTCCACAAAGCCGCATATCTGAATACATTAGACGTTAATATTGGCTTTCTCACTGTGGATATGTGCAGTCCGTGTTCAAGGATTGCTCCTCGTCATAACCACGTCGGCTTTTCTGCTTTCGTAGTTGCTGTTTGCATTGTTTGTACAGTTTCTACATCTAAACTGTCTGAGGTTTGTCATTCCTCATTCACACAAACACTTTCCAACTGTGAGGCTGCTTGTTTTGCAGGTGCATGAGCTCATGCCTTACCTTTCCTACTGTTATCCTGTTGCTTTCTATGCCCTGCACATTTACAATTACCTACTTCAGTGGGTAACTGCATGGAGTCTAATGCATTCAAGATCGAATGCGCATGATTAATCGGTTTACCGGTGGATGTTATCATTCCCCTATTCTTCCACTGCTGCTCATAAACATGCACTGTACAGACAACAGACTGACTATCGGGACATATGTCCACACATCAGTTTTCCGCTACAGTACAAGCACGTGTTAAAGCTATCTATTCTGCTGCTTGAGCAGACACGTTATGCTGCAGGGTTTGGCCGTCTACAATGTCATTATCAATAACTACTGCATAACCTACTTGATTCGTTCCTGTAGGACTCTGTCTACATGATCCGTACACATTAACTGTCACCTCTGCATCATCTAAGGGTATATCAGTGATATCATGTCTGTGTGTAGTTATTTAATCCATTTCGTATAGGCAACTGTGTGGTGTGCCATACACAGGTGTCGGACGTGGCGTTGATAGGTTTCATGTTGTACAACGTTCAATCACCATATGAGGTTGACTCAGTGGTATGGTCAAACATGACAAATGTCTAGCACGGGTCAGGAATGCTATCTTCTCTTGCAGCAGACTGATCGCAACTGCATGAGACATTCTCACAGTGAGAGGGTGGTCTAGTAACATTACGGCTGGGGCCTGTACTGCCATGGGTGCTACAACAACTGCCTGTACACAATGTGGCACTGACCATGCCACAGTGTCCAACTGCAATGAGTAGTCAGCTATGTAGCGTTGCTTACTTCCCTGCTGTTGCATCAAGACTGACGTCATATATCTCCGCTTACAATCTACGGTCTGACAACATGTGTTATGATTATTCACGAGACCTACTACAGCTGTTGAGGCTATCAATCGTTCTAGTCTGCAGAATGCTGTTTCTGCTACTGTAATCCAGTGTAGTATGTGTTGTGCTGCCATAGGTGTATTAAAGGTTAAGGCAAACAATACAGCGGATTCCACAGCATTGTTTGGTATCCAGATTTGACAAATGTTAGTCGGCCCAGACAGGACATCATTCCCTTCTTGTTAGTTGGCTTGGGTGCTTATTATATTGCTACCTTCCTATCGTCATGTGATGTTCTACCCTACTTGGATACCAGATATGCCAGGTAATTGACCTGTATTCTCTGTAGTTGCAATTTATGCTTGCTTACTTTATGTCCCTGTTCTGCTGATTATCTCAATAATGCTATTGTATCTTCCATACATTGCTGCTGGGTAGGGGCCGCAAGCAGAATATCATCCACATAAAGTAGAACTTGACTGGCCCCGGGTGGAGTTAACACCGGAATGTAGCTAGCCATCTCCTGTGAGAATATCGTTGTACTTTCACAGTATCCCCGCGATAGCCGGGTATGGCTGTATCTGTCACCCTGACTGTACATGCAAAGCAATACGGACTATGTGGATGTATAGGTATTGCAAAGGAAGCATAGCTTATATGTACCACGGTAAGATACTTCTGTGGCATGTTCATAGCATTGAATATAGTGTGTGGGTCTGGCACCAACTCTACCCTAAGTATTCTTACATGATTTACAGCTTGTACATACTGTACCATCCGCCATTCCCCTTTTGGTTTCCGATCAGGAGATACAGGGGTATTGCATGGTGAATAGCGATTACTTTGTGGATGGGGAATTCCTTCTATGACTTTACAGATATCTTCTGGTGTCCACGGTCTATACGCTATGGGGTTGGGTCCTGGCCTTCCTGTCCTGCATGAGGGTTCGGTACTTCAATTAATTGACAGATATCCTCACTCTGTTTTAGTACTGTGTTCTTACTCGGGTGTCCCTAGGTATGTTACGTGTTCGGGATGTGGTTTCAATAGCTTCTGTTACATTTGTTCGTTGTGCTACCTCTGTTGCCACAGGATAACGTGTGGGGACTAGCCTGCCCTCCCGCTTAATATCCTGGATGTGGTATCGGAGGTGGTAGGGGGTTGTGGGGGCTATCGGTACTACTGTATTATGATCTTCTCTGTGTACGTATGATGCTTAGCCATTTGTAGTGTTCTGTTCCCTTCGGTACACTACCTCAGTCCACCTATGTGCATGACGGATACCCAATTGTCGCTGTTTTGTCGCCTGCACATCTTAGGGCTGCCACCTTTTCAAATGCACAATGTGGGACATTAGTGTTCGGAACGTGTAATTTTCCTGGAAAATGCATACCCACGGCCAGTACATAGGACAGGAATTCACGTTTTGCCAGGAGAGCGACCAATTGTTGTAGCATTTCAGTTGCTTATTCTGTTTATTATTATATTTTGCTGTTCCACATACAAATTTACTGTTTTATGCTACCATTTTGATAGATATCTGGGAAATGTTTGTCCTGAGATATCAGGACATTTGCCATTTGTTCGGTTTGTTTACAGGACACGGCTGGCCAAAGAGGGACTGTCCCTCTCAGGGTGGAACAGGTGTTTACCCTGGAACATGTGCATCAAATTTTCAGGGATTACAATGTTTCAGTAACGATATTTTGTGTAATATACCATCAATGTCATATTTATTACCCCATTTTGCTGCGTAACTCACATTATGTGCTCTCTGCGATTGCATATACTTCACGTCACCCGTCAAACGCGGATCACATGATCTGTTTCTTCAATAATCTCCCATATCCTCTACACGACTGCTACGTACCCTTCTGTCATACCACGTGGTGTCTCCTTCCCTGTATCCACTGTAGTGTCTACAATCACTATTTACTCTGCTGTGTGTTCCCCTGACCTATGTTCAGATTTAACAGAATTTGGATAGGTGTTCGACCCGCTATCACAACTGTTAACAGAAACACAATGTAGTCTGGTCCCTGATCTACAATAGAGACAAAAAGGCAAACACTCCTTACCTGGGCCTCCTGTTTAAGGCTGCACGTTTTCTTCTTGGGATCCAGTTTTCCGCTTTTCAGCCACAGATCAGACAGTAAACAGCCTCTTTACACACAACAATTCAGTCGGAGGTCTTTTCATTCAAGAAGAACCATTTATGCATATTCTCCTGCGTACATGTCTAACCAGCCATGCACTCTGACCTGTAGCTTACCAAGGTAATGAGAGATTACAAGGATCACAATGTGAAATAAGTTGTTAAAACCAGACTGTAGTTATCAGTAGGCTTTTCTAAGTGACAGCCGATAACACAGGAGGCTCGGGTTCGGAAAGTTTTAGTAGTGTACACAGGCAGGCTAAATAATATACAGTCCAAGTATGTGAGTTTTGTCTGACTCTATACAGTAAGCAGTTTCTTTATATAGTGTTTACAATCAGCTTTTGCCCACCTTACTGGCGTGGTCGGTCACAGGGCATTTCCATCACTATGGTCCGCAATAGTCTATACATACGTGGGTGCTGGGGTCGTGCTTTTAAAATGTTTTCCCATGGGAATAACACAGCCTTGCAAGGCACCTTGTACATTACAGTGTCCTTCTGTGATTGTAGCTGTTTCAAGGACCCTAGACTGTTGCGATACAGTGGACAGTTAATTTCTTAATACGTTGCTTTGTCTCTCTGGTAAGGAGTTGTACTGTTATCTTCGATAGAGCTCACAAGGCCATCCTCCTCTGGGGAAGGAGTGCTGTTATGCATGTACATACATTTATTGTTCTGTAACCCAGCAAATAATTAATGCTGACAGACATGAGCCTGCTGTACTGCTTACTGCCAGGTTCAGAATTCCATCACACTACAGCTTAGCTTCACCAATTACATGCAGGCTTAGTTCTACTGCCATATTGTACGGTACAATTCAATGCATTATATAGTATTTCGAGTCTAAACTGGAACTTCATATGTGTTTCTATATATTTTTCGAACAACATCCATCCGGCCATATGCATGTTGTTCCGTCCTTTACCTTGACCGTGTGTATTTGTCCGTCCGGCAACGCTACTCTCCACATGTGATGTCCCAGCTTCCCCTTCTTTGCCTGTAGCACCCTGTTAGGACGTCCTGTTTGGTAGGCACGTGTTCCGCTATATGTGATCGACTTCACTGCATAGATAATCATCGATGCGGTGGTCCAACGACCCGACTTGTCCACATGTGTACAGTTATGTGCACCGTGTCATATGCAAACCTATATGGTTTGGACGGGTACATACTACATGCGGGATGTACACATTCTGCTGACACATTCACATGCAGCCATTTACATATCTGTACCTGCGGTGGGTTGGTGACATGTGGGGTATGTATTTGCCCGCGTGGCATTGCCTAACACAAACATCTTACCACATTTCAGGTATGCACATTGTGTGTGGTTGTATAGCTGCACACGGATGCTAGCAGGTTTGGGTGCAGAGGTATACATGGGTGGGACTGACATGTACAATGAGGCTATTGTGTAGTACATCCGAATGCATGGGTTCTGCTTCTGGATATTACACTTCAACATACGCCATCCAGTGTATGCAACAGAGACGTTGCTGGGTGTGGGATATGTTGCTATGCACATGTTTGCCTGTGTTTGAGGTATCTTGCTTCCTTACTGTTGTTATGTCAACACAGCTACCCGGCTATGTACTCTCACTACTGCTTGTGACCATTATGGTTGGCACCTTTTCCAATGCCCATAGTGGGGCATGTTATGTGGAAACTTCGAAATTTGCAGGACTACACATACCCACGGCTAGTGCAGTTGACAGAACTTCACTTGTTTGCCATACTATAAGCTTATTCTGTAATCATTTGGGTTCCTTATTTATTTTCTTATGCCATGTCTGTGTTTCATATAGTAATGTATATGTTTTATGCTACTATTACATGTATATTGCGGAATTTTCTTGGCAGGGGATCGGAGGTCATTTTCCATTTTTCTGATTGTTGCAGGGACACAACTGTCCAATCAGGGACTGTCCATGGCACATTGGGACAGCAGGTAACCCTGGTGACCATGCCCATGTCGCTACTGGGGTTTCCACCTTTTCCAGTTTCCGATCTGGGATATTTCCGGGACTCACATCTGACTTTACAGGCCGACACATACACACGGTCACTATATAGCATAGAACTTCACTTGTTTGCCTAAATATAAGCTTATTGTTGTGGCAATTTGCTTGCTTATTCTGTTTCTTGTGTCATTTAGGTATTTCTGTTACAGAAATAACCAATTCATGCTACCATTACATTAAATACGGGATATCATTGTGTCCTACAATCGTAGCACATCAGCCATTTCTAATACATTTTTTCGGGACACAACTGGCCATAGAGAGACTGCCCCAACCAAAGTGGGACAGGTGGTGACCTTAGTCGCTGCTCCTATGTCGGTGCGGCGCTGACATGCGGCTGTACACCTTCTCTGAGTGTAAACACTGACGGTGCATTGCGGGACGAACGCGGTCTTATGCGTATCCTTTGCTCCTTGGACGGGTACACTTATGCCTTCGTGGCTTGTATTTGCTTCTCCGTTAATTTGGGACGGGTACTATGTTGCATACTGTACGTGCGTTTCATTCTGCACGGGACCTGGCTGCTGCCATTACTATTGTGGGCGGACCGTGGCTGTCAGCACATTAGGTTGCTCACCTCATGCCGGCTTAGACACGCCTCCAGACGCATCCTACCTGGGCTCGCTCACGTACACTACGCACGTGTCTGTGATTCCGGTGCACTCTCATTAATATGTATATGGCGCTACTGCGCCGGCTATTCACTGCACCGCCGGCGCAAGCCTTACGCCGGCCTTGCGCCGAGCTTCATGAATCCCGGGGTATATCTAAAACCTCTGTCATGTTTCCCGCCATACAACCTTTCTCCATTTATTCCACTCAGTATATATTTTCTTAAACTTTGTTTTACATGCTAACTGTCATGTTCATACCTCCCAACTGTCCAGATTTTGACAGAATGTCCAGATTTCACCTTATATTTTTGGTCTATCTTTCGTATGACTTTTGATTTTCTAACAAATCATTGAAGATTGAAATAAATAAATAATGACATACATTTGAGTTTCACATTTTCATATCCTTCAGAAAATGCATTCTAATGGAAACCTGTCACTGTAGCAACTTTTTCAGTTGCTCAGAGCAGTGTTTAATATTTCTTCCTGATTTCGCCTTTGACCCAATGTTATTTTTGGCTTTGTTGGAATTTCTTGCATTTAGAGGTTGAGAGATATGGCCATATTGTCTAATTCAAATAAAAGGGATGCTTCCCTGTATGGTTTGTTTGCAAGTTTCCCCTCTCTTCTGTCATTTCTGTTAGGTATATGCACATGCCTCCCAATATTTATGAGTGATAACCTTTTAATGTATCCACAAAACGCCATGTACAGTATACAAAAACAACATCCAAAGAAGAAACTTGCAAGGCACAAAACATATGACTGGACAAGCAAAACTCACAAGGGGACCAACGATGAACTAAAGCACTTGTTTAAAACGCCATATAATTCCAACAGTTTAGCGCTTTCAACCAGCATAACTGGTCTTCTTCAGAACTGTTGAAAGCTGTCTTCATTCAGTTTAAGTAAACTATTTGGTGCCAAAAAATGATTAGTATTTAAAGTAGTAGTATGAAATTTATACAACATAAGTAAATAAGTAACCTACACATCACGCTGAGTATACAAATATACATCGCTCCTATGCATGTGTACATTTCTTTAGACTTTAAAGTAACTTCATAAATATTATACGCAATAAAGTTGACGTGACTGGTATATACATAGTATTATCTTAATGTTATAAAAAAAAAAAAAAAAACTAACTGTTGGAATTATATGGCATTTTAAACAAGTGCTTTAGTTCATTGTTGGTCCCCTTGTGAGTTTTGCTTGTCCAGTCATATGTTTTGTGCCTTGCAAGTTTCTTCTTTGGATGTCGTTTTTGTGTGCTGTACATGGCATTTTTGTGGATACATTAAATTGTTTTTACCATTTTCCTTGTGGCAGCTGGTGATTTCTTCGCTTATTGGTGATACCGGAGTTTGTCTACAGTAGTGTTGTACCAATTTTTTTCTGATGAGTGATAACCTTATATGTTTATATGAAATTAAAAGGAAGAAATGTATTCATGTAAATGAAGCAATATAGTATTGTTATACATGTGGATTGGCTGTTAAAGGAGACTAACTGTGATGTTCAGAAGGAAATGGGAAAAGTAACAAATGATATAAAGGTCGCAAAGCTGTGGACTGTCACACCTACACATTTGCATTCCAGAGCATTTTCTCAAAAAATCAAGTTAAAAAGCAACAGACAAATAGATTGGTATGTCTTTTGACTAGCAGCAAAAGTTATTTTTACAGTGCTGAATCAGTGCAGTCACAAAATTGACATTAATATTCTAATATATACAATTCACAGAACCCCAGAATTATATTTTTCTATAACATTTCATTAACATTTTTCCATATTTTGGAAGCTAAGCATCCTAGACATATATTGTCTGAACTGTTTAAATAGCCAGACATTACTTTTCACAAAACAGCAAGATATTCCTGAATGGTTGTTAGTAGGATAAGTACATAAATAGGAAATTATGCTTAATTATAAAATTAACAATATATCAATAAATCTCTCAATATGTGCATATTAAAGTGCAAATAACAATTACAGTTTTTTCACCATCTGTGAGTAACTTGGGTTTGGAGATATTAATGGACATATAGAAATTCTAAATATTTTTTATTATTACTAGCAAACAACTAGCAATATATCAAATATAGCGTATTTTAAGTGGATGTTGATAGTTTATTTTTCTGGTTCCAATCTTATCATTTTACACCTTAGTCCAAAATAAAATGGAGCTCTCTCAGTTATGAAGACTGAAGTGCAAATATGAAGAAGTAAGAACGATTACATTTCTGCTGCAACATATCCTGCATCAGCAAATTTAGTGTTGTTTTTTAATTAATTAATTGAGTAATTACTTTTTGTTTGTTTACACCTTTTCCTTTCTAATGTTGCCTGTCTTAATTGATAAGCCACTTTGTTAAGGAAGCCACCCCGCAATAAAATATATGGAACAGGTATGGGTGTTAACTGGCAGTATATACAAAGGTGCTATAGATATGATAAAGTTAAAGGTTTCAAATGAGTATATCTAAGACTAAAAAAAAAAAAAAAAACAGTAATGCTGCATGGAGCCATTTTTTTGAGTAAGCCATTTACAAAATATTATTCATGATAGGGCACTTTTATCCTTCCAACTGGAGACTTCATCAGCATCTAAATAACAACAATTCTACCACTCATTTTTATTTGGGAAGCACATTAAAGACCAACATCATTAAAAAAAGCCCTTAAGAATCAACATTAAATAAACAAATATCAAATAAAACAAATGTTACACTTAATTTATAAATAATATTTAAAAATTATTGTAAACAATATACCTTGTCTATCTTTCTAAAAACACTGAACCTGGAAAATATCAAAACTAGTATATCAGGCTGGTTATTAATAAAAATAAAAGATAATGAAACAGCAAATAATAGAGTGTCAAACAGGGTAAGTCAGTTGCTCAACACGTGTATCACTAACCATGAGCAGCAAACCAATAAAATAATACACATAAAACCAATCAGTTAATACAAAATGTTGACCAAGTAAATATATAAAAAGAGCATAGTTTTAAAACTGGTATCATGGAAACATATTCTTTCAAACCAGGTAGTGAAATTGCATTCAAACTGAGTTGCCATAACAACTCATCGCATTCCAGTTTAGTTTCCCTTTGCCCTCCTCTAGGGCCAATATTAACCTTTTCCAGGATCCCAAAGATAAATTCTTTAACTCTTTGCAGGTTATGATTTGTGTAAATAAAGCACTATTTATATTTTTATTCTAAATACCATATTTGTGTTCATAAACTCTCTCTCTATATATATATATATTGTTTCCATTTTCCCACATAAAAACTGGAACAACTCGAACATATGGCAGTATATACTACACCTGACATGGAGCAGTTACCAGCTTATAATTTTACAATATTCTTAAAGGCCAAAGTCTCAATAAGCAAAATACTAGTTCAGTGCTTACAACAACCATATCTTTTTATCCCATGCCTGTTGCTCCCACCCCCAATATCTACAGGGTGTTCAAAAATCTTTTAATTAATATTCTTAGCTATTTTAGAAACAAACTTGGGAACAAGACCTGCTGCCTCAAGGAATAATGGATTTGCCAATAATATTTTCCATTTATCCCTAACAATCCTCTTTATCTTACAAAATCATTGCTGTACTGAACTACTAAACTCTTGCTAAAATCAGTAACAAAACTGTCATGGTGATCATCTACCCTAAAATATGGAAGTGAAATTAAAAGAAGTTTAGATTTTTTCCCCATTCATTCTAACTTCATTCATAGTCCTAATTAATAACTCATTCTGTTAACCTCGGTCAAAAAACTTTTTCCTTAAATGGTCAAACTCATTGTCTAAATCTTCAAAACAAGAAGTCATCATTCCAGCCACCCTTATAAATTGTCATGTAACAATACTTTTCTTTTGGCTAAATGGATGGTGACATTTAAAGTGCAAGTATGAATTGCTAAATGTGGGTTCCCTAAAAAATCTTAAGATTTAGAACCCAAATCAGACTAGGATATGATAACATCCAAGTAGTAATATTCATTGTACTAAAGTTAAAAGTAAACATAAAAAATGGTGGTACTGCTTAAATAAGATATAAAGTTGTCAATTTGTTCATCTGGAGCCTCTCATAAAATAAGCATGTCCTGCAGGAGTCAAAGATATTATTTACAAAAATTAAAAAAAAGAATCAACATAAAAACAAATTTATTTTCCCATGCCAATACCACAGCTGTTGCTTCACCACTATGATTTGACTCCCTCAACTTCCTTTACAACTGCAACATCCAAAGTTTGGTCACACATTATCTCTCATACATCAGTGCTATTTTGGTGCACTTCTTATCAATTTGTCCATCATGAAGCCCTTTCCAGCACCCCCTTTAAACATGTATAGGAACTTCTTTAGTGCTCTTGATAAATTTTCCTTAACCATAGACACTCTCTTAAGTCTCCCCTGATAGTAAACAGTGCCTGTTAAGACAATTCTGGTCAACAAAAGTAAAGGAAAGAAGGATGTGGGCTGGAGTAATGGTATGAATAGTTTAACTAATAGAAACATAAGCTAGTAGAACTCAAAAGATGTGGTCCAATACTAGGGAAAAATGCAGGATGTTGTGTTGGAATATGAGGTGTAACAGTTTTGAGTTCTTTGCCAGTTGCATCATTATTGAACAGAGAAGTAAGACAGAGAGAGGAAAGTGGATATTCATCTTTACGGAAAGAAACAGAAGGAGAGGTACAGTATGGGGCTACAAAGAAAGGATTTGTTGTATTTCCAGTATCTAAGTGAGGTAATCATTCCACTGGACAGATACCTTTTTAGACAGTGGTGAACCAGTGATTAGTGTTCAGGTGTATGCGGTAAGAGTATTAAAACATCCTGAAATGAAAGTTCTTATAAGGGTGGGTCCATCCTCTAAAACTCATAAGGCTAAGTCCACAGATGCTAGTCCAAATGGCAATCCATACTTTTCCAAACTAATCAGAAGGCCATCTCAGTCCACAATGCAACATGACTATTGGCCTATCAAGATCTTTATTGCCATAGAACATGCTTAAATTATTTTCAGCTGTTCCCGGGTTGCTCTTCCTAAAAATTTCATTTGAAATCATTATGGCATTTTTTATCAGTGCTTGCTGATACACTGCATTGAAAAACCTGTGAGACAGAGACCAAGCAGTTTGAAGATCTGAGCTGAAAACACCAATGTAAAAGAGAATTTGGGATCAACCAGATATTATGGATATAATTTCTAGACACAAGTAGGTAACATGAAAGGAAGCAGGCATATGCTGTTGGGAATAGGTGAGGGAGTTAAACCTAAAGGTCAGTAGGCAAGTTGAGAGCTCTTCTTTACCAGGAATCACTAAGACATTATCATCTCAGAGGCCAAAATGCCTGAACTTTTAACAACTAGATGAGTATTTATGATGAATGTTTTATGAACACTCAGGTGAAGAAACACAAGTAGGGTCCTTGGAGTTAGCAGAGCAGTATCAAAAAGGTACAGGTAGTCCAATTTATAAAGATATTCATCAGCATCAAAGGGTGAAAAGAAGAGTAAGACCAGAGAAGATGTGGGCAATAAAGGAGACAATTAATGAGGACACGTCAATGGAATCAGGAACTTATGTGGAAAAATATATATATTTTTTTTTTTTAGGAAATGGCCATATGTTTGGGATCAGCAGAAGACTGTCCTACACTTTTGGTACAATACACCCAATAAGACTACACAGGCTAGAGAATTTCAACCTTGAAATGCTGCAGCTGTAAGCTGAGGCAACAAAGATAATACACATATTTTAGGCATGTACAGGGGACCAAGAGTAATGGAGTTGGGCAACTAAGAAATGGGCTAAAATTTCTGGTAGAAAATTAAGCTGCTCTTGGGTGGTACTAGGATTTGGGATAAAGACAATTAAAGCAGGATGAAAAAAGTGGAGAACTGAGTGCACACATTTTATTAGTATTTGTAGCTAAAATTGTTATAGCAAGGGAAGGAAAACAATACACTTTGCAAAATAGGGAGTTTACATTTTGAATAACTGCAACTGATCAGAAGAGCTGAATCTATTTATGCTGACTGTGATGTAAATAAAACCTAAAAGCTAAGTATCAGTGACGTGATTTTATTGGAACATGAATGAAACAAATGGACTGTAAGAAGTACCAGGTGGGTATTGCCTGTGTAGATATTATATATATATATATATATATATATATATATATATATATATATATATATATATATATATATATACATATGTGTGCATGTGTGTGTATTTGGAAGACAAAGTATCTTGCACATATGTACATAGTTACTAAATATTATTTAGTTTTGTTAGCTTAGTATATATATATATATATATATATATATATATATACATATATTACATTGTTATTCATTTTGATATTGTTTTATTAATGCTTTGATTTTGAAACTTCAGTAAAAATAATTCTATTTTTTAGGATCTAATTTTAGATTGTTAAACTTTGAGAGTCCTGAATGCCTTTGACTTTATTTGGGTAGTATGATGTTTATTCAGAGTCAATTTCTAGCTTTTCATGTTAACTTCTTTAACTTGGTTTGTTTGTCTTTTTTTGTTTTGCCATTTCAGCAAGACGTTGTATAAGTTTTGCAATTGTTCCTCTGCTTTGCTTGTGGATGAACCTCTGTAGTTCTTGACAGTTGTTTGCATTGTTTGCTGCTGGCTGTTGTGTTTGGGTAGCTACCCGTGTTTCAGCACAGAACAAAATTTCCTTATTTGTTTCTGTGGAGAGAAAATTCCTTCATATGATCCAAGTGAGAAGCGTGTTAAGTGTTTAATGGAAAGCCCTATCTACTGTAAATGGGGGGACTTTGTGCGGAGTTTTCTGCTTCCACAGTGTGTCAGTGAAAAGGGCAGGTCTATATTTACATAAGGAATCTTTGCCATTTCAAACTTCCAACCTGAAAGGTTCTGATGAACCTAGCACAACTTCAGAATCAAGACCATCTGCACCCTCAGCTTTGAAGCCAACAGAAGACTAATAAACAAACAAAAAAAAAAAAAAAAAAACAAAAAAAATCAGCAAGCAAAAGGTCGTGGTTCCAAAAAGTTTTACTGAAACACAGACACGTACAAGGCTTAAAGCGCTTTTCATTTGCACTAAAGCAAACTTCTTCAGAAGACCATGTAACTAAAAAAACGCCACATTTTAAAATACATCACTGCTTACATCACAGGTATTAATTACTGTGTGAAAAACAGTTTAAAGTTATAGAATGTTAAAAGACAAATGGATATAAACCTAATACCATAATACCAATTGCCTCAGATACAACCTTCATGTGATTCAAAAACTTTAAAAACCAAAATGCAAAACACGAAAGGAACAATAAAATTGTAGATATAGTATGATGTAATAGAATGTTATATAATATTGTACCCATATAAATATAAATATAAATATAAATGTACCACTCTAGTTGGACCACCTGTTTTAGATACAACTACCCAATACAATTGTATGATATTCTAAACCATCATGAACAAACTATATGTATATATGTGTACAAAGCTATGATGGCAAGGGATACATCACAAGTAACCTGCACTGCAAACAAGAGCCATATTATCTACAAAAGCTTTTGTTCTTTAAAATACAACTGATGGAACACAAGTCATTCAAACCTGGGGGTTTGCATGCCTCAAGTCTTATTTGCCATGCCAGTTCTAATTCTTCCAATAGGGATGGCATCGGACTTCCTCTTATAGATGGAACTCTTTGATCTATGGCCATAAAAGTAAAAGTGTGATTAGGGTAAGATAGTATATGTTTCGCTAATGCGTTTTCTAACTTCCCTTTATTAATTGCATACATATGTTCATACACTCTCTCATGAAGTTTACGTTCGGTTTTGCCGATATAGAAGGCACAACAGTGTTTACATTTAGCTAAATAGACAACAAATTTAGATTGACAATTGAACTTTGATCTAAGCTTAAATAGTATGTTGTTAATCTCAAACGTACTAGATGTAATCATGTATTTACAATAATTGCATGCTTCACATTTGACCATACTGACTGATTTAGGACAATTTAAATTTGCCAACTCAAGGTAATTTTTCAAATCCCTGCCTCTTCTGAAACACGTATAAACCATTTGACCGAGTTTGTTCCATACGTTTGGGGCTGTCCTTAAAAGATCCCAGTTTTTCTTCAATATACCTGTGACTGCAAAACTGTCACTACAAAAGGTAGTTATAAATTTCAATGAAGGATCCCTGTCAGAAGGTGTACTACTATTATTTAAACTGTGAAGGGTGACCAAAATATCAGACTTGGTAACTAACTCTGAACTCACATCTAACTGGGATTTAACTGTTAAGATTGGGGTGTAGACACAATTATGTCTTTTAGTGGTAACCTCATCTATAAGGGTGGCGATTAAATCCTCCGGGTACCCACGACTCAGGAACATACATTTAAGATGGTCACATTCCTTTAAAAAAATCACACAATTGAGTGTTGATACGTGCCGCCCTTACTAATTGACCTTTCACAATTGATCGTTTCTGATAGAAAGGATGGCAACTCGAAAAATGCAAAAAATCGTTGGAATACGTTGCCTTCCTGTAAATACTTGTTTGGAAACACTGTTGTAGTCTATTTTTGACTAACATCAAGTCTAAGTAAGGAATGGTATCTGTATCAAAAGTGGATGTAAACCTAAGGAATTCAGTAGTACTGTTCAGATAGTGAACGAATTGACTAGCTTCATCACCCGAACCCTTAAACAGGATGAAGATATCATCCAAAAAACGGGTGTAGTATATCACTTTGTTAGTTGTAGTACTGTCATTAAATACGAATTCATGTTCCCATTGAGCCATGACCATATTGGCAAAACTGCCACCACAAGGAGAACCCATGGCTACACCAGATTTTTGCAAATAGAAAGATTCACCAAATAAGAAAAAAATTGTTTGTCAAAACCAAGTCTAACAATTCAATAATTAAACTGATTTCATTATTTGAAGCCCTGTTTTGGTTCAATCTAATAGCTGTCCAATCAAGGCCAACAGAATGGGGTATACAGGTGTAAAGGTCCTTGACATCGATAGTTAGAAAGTTGTATTCAGCATCATAACTGAGCTTATTCAAATCACTCAAGAAAGACCAAGAGTCCTTGCACACCTGGGATTCTGATGTCAAGTACTTTTTGAGTAACCCGTCTACAAACTTTGCTATGGGGTAAGTAGGGGAGTTGCAGCCATCAATTAGCGGACGCATGGGCGGGTCAACAAGGCACTTATGAAGTTTAGGTATGCCGAACATGTATGGGTAATGTGGGTAAACTATACCTGTGATGTAAGCAGTGATGTATTTTAAAATGTAGCAGTTTTTTAGTTACATGGTCTTCTGAAGAAGTTTGCTTTAGTGCAAACGAAAGGCGCTTTAAGCCTTGTACGTATCTGTGTTTCAGTAAAACTTTTTGGAACCACGACCTTTTGCTTGCTGATTTTTTTTTTGTTTATTAGTTTTCTGGCTGTTTGATCATTCTTGGTATGTCGTTTACAGCAGCATTGAGTCAAAGTTTGTTCCCAACAGCAAGTGAAGCTGTTTTAGACAACAACAACGTTTTGGATACTTGTCCTCTCCTGGTCGATGATATCACCCCTAACGGGCTTGGTAAATTGTCATGGACTGTAATGCAGCAGTGAGGCACCCTGCAACTACTCCATTGAACAACGGAACTGGTAATACACTTACGGAGTGTAATGTGGTAGTGGGGCGTCCTGTACCCGCCTCTATGAACAGTAATTGTGAGTCTTTCTTTAACTCATTTACTACACAAATTGAGTCTATTATGAACAGACTTGATGTTTTGGACAGAAATCAACGCTTACTTTACAGCTATACTCAACCACGGAATGGGGAGCTGATAGCTCCATTCCTTGATTCAGCTCAAGCTAAAGCTAGTCCTGACAACCGTGTGCCTGTCCTCGGTTCTAGTCAACCTGGTGATGTTAACAGTCGATCTTCGAATTTGGCAGTTATTTCGAATTCCGGTGTTAGTAATACACCGGTAGGAATTTTGAATCCTGGCGTCACTTATATATCAACAGTACAGCCTAGCAAAACACTACCTGTTGCTTTGGCTTCTTCACAGCCGATAACACGGCAATTACTTCAACAGCGGCAAATTCAGCTTCCACTTGCACCGGGTTCGGAAACACCTGTTCCTGCTGAAACAAATGTGATCGCTGAGTTGAATAACAGCAGTCCTGGTCAACCAACTTTGGATTTTTGGTTGAAAGCTACTTTTTCTTTTTCCAGTGACACCAATGTGGGTACATCACAGAACGCACTCCATGCAGGTAACTTGAATACCTCTACTATAGTATCTGACTTAAAGCTTTTTGATAATTATTTATTTAAAATAAAAAAGCTGCAGTTAGAAATTGCTTATTTCAAGGAATGTGTCAGATCAAAGGTTGTCCCTAAAGGCTTGAGATGTCATAGAATCGGGTTCACCTTTTTACACCGAATTGGTCAACCTCTTTGACCGCCAGGGTTTCGAACTGTTAGCGGTCATCATGAAACATTACAAGCTATGGGTCAACAACCTGTCTAAAGTGGTTGCAGAGTTGGATACGAGAATCAAATCTAACCTCAACTATGATCGTTACAAGTTTGAATATAGTCGGGTATTTTCCAGCATCAATGACCACATGGTTAAGATGAAAGTTATTAAAACTAAAAAACTTAGAGACTTGAAGGCATATGAACATGGGGTAGCGTATCCTAAACCATCTTCGGACCAGGTATGGTTAAAGTCTAGCCATCATAACAACAATGGTCCATCTAATTCTGTTAATTCAGGCCAAGGGGTTGTGCATGTTTCTTCTAGCCACATGAACACTAACAATGACAACCATTTGGTTGTTGATGAACTTTCTGACAGTATTCATAGTGACTTAGAAGATGACATGGAAGTTAGGCAGAGCAAAAGAATATGCAACGCCAATAAATCTGCTGACAACTTACAGGCTCAAGGTGACCATAACCAAAAACAGGATTTTCAGGAGGAGACGCGGAGGGGAGCAAGACCGAAGCAAGGCTCCCGGTCTTCAAACAACAATTGGTCCAACAGGAACAAGAAGTGGAAGAAGTAGCCATGGGGCATTCTTGCGGTGTTCTATTTGGGCATGCAAGTGACCGGGGGGGTTCATACTACTTCTTTCATTGATATGTGTCATACTGGTGATATAAATACTTCTTTTGTTACTAGTCTTGATCTAAGTGTAATTCAGGATTCTCCCCCTGGTTCCCCACATGCCTTGACAGTTGTAGATGATGATTTCTTTAATGTACCTAAACAAACTTGTGGTCCAGTCTTAATTTGTAACAGATCACGTGACTTTAAAATCTATAACTATTCAAGTTCTGCTATTATTGTGGACATGGCTGACTTGTTGGCAAAAGGAACTACTTTTGTCCCTACACAGAATTTAGACCTGGTTAGAACTATTATTGATGTTAAACTTTTTGTTAGGAAGTTGAATCTTGTGTTGTTATTAGGTAAATCTACACATGTCATTGACCCTTTACATGTATCGAGTACTTTTAATCCACCACTAAATCCGGTGTTGCAATTGTTCGAGCAAGTGTGTGAACTTGATATTCGTCAGTTAGTGCGGTCCGGTACATACAAACCTAGTAAATTGGCTAAATCAAATATCACTAGTGATAAAAGGGATTTTGTGACTTTCATTAAATCTCAAAAAATCAGGATATGTAAACCTGATAAGGGTGGGGGTCTTGCCATTTTTGATTTAAGTGATTACACCTTACGTATGCTTGGACTTCTTAACACTTCAGCTTACCAGATAAGTTCTCGATCTGAAGTTAATGGTGCATATCAGTTAATTAATTCAACTCTCAGGGACCTTTTCATCGATGGTAGAATAGACCAGAAAACATTCAACTACCTTTCTATAGTTTACCCACGTTACCCATACATGTTCGGCATACCTAAACTTCATAAGTGCCTTGTTGACCCGCCCATGCGTCCGCTAATTGACGGCCGCAACTCCCCTACTTACCCAATAGCAAAGTTTGTAGACGGGTTACTCAAAAAGTACTTGACATCAGAATCCCTGGTGTGCAAGGACTCTTGGTCTTTCTTGAGTGATTTGAATAAGCTCAGTTATGATGCTGAATACAACTTTCTAACTATCGATGTCAAGGACCTTTACACCTGTATACCCCATTCTGTTGGCCTTAATTGGACAGCTATTAGATTGAACCAAAATGGGGCTTCAAATAATGAAATCAGTTTAATTATTGAATTGTTAGACTTGGTTTTGACAAACAATTTTTTTCTTATTTGGTGAATCTTTCTATTTGCAAAAATCTGGTGTAGCCATGGGTTCTCCTTGTGGTGGCAGTTTTGCCAATATGGTCATGGCTCAATGGGAACATGAATTCGTATTTAATGACAGTACTACAACTAACAAAGTGATATACTACGCCAGTTTTTTGGATGATATCTTCATCCTGTTTAAGGGTTCGGGTGATGAAGCTAGTGAATTTGTTCACTATCTGAACAGTACTACTGAATTCCTTAGGTTTACATCCACTTTTGATACAGATACCATTCCTTACTTAGACTTGATGTTAGTCAAAAATAGACTACAACAGTGTTTCCAAACAAGTATTTGCAGGAAGGCAACGTATTCCAACTATTTTTTACATTTTTCGAGTTGCCATCCTTTCTATCAGAAACGATCAATTGTGAAAGGTCAATTAGTAAGGGCGGCACGTATCAACACTCAATTGTGTGATTTTTTAAAGGAATGTGACCGTCTTAAACGTATGTTCCTGAGTCGTGGGTACCCGGAGGATTTAATCGCCACCCTTATAGATGAGGTTACCACTAAAAGACATAATTGTGTCTACACCCCAATCTTAACAGTTAAATCCCAGTTAGATGTGGGTTCAGAGTTAGTTACCAAGTCTGATATTTTGGTCACCCTTCCAAGTTTAAATAATAGTAGTACACCTTCTGACAGGGATCCTTCATTGAAATTTATAACTACCTTTTGTAGTGACAGTTTTGCAGTCACAGGTATATTGAAGAAAAACTGGGATCTTTTAAGGACAGCCCCAAACTTATGGAACAAACTCGGTCAAATGGTTTATACGTGTTTCAGAAGGGGCAGGAATTTGAAGAATTACCTTGAGTTGGCAAGTTTAAATTGTCCTAAATCAGTCGGTATGGTCAAATGTGAAGCATGCAATTATTGTAAATACATGATTACATCTAGTACGTTTGAGATTAACAACATACTATTTAAGCTTAGATCAAAGTTCATTTGTCACTCTAAATTTGTTGTCTATTTAGCTAAATGTAAACACTGTTGTGCCTTCTACATCAGCAAAACCGAATGTAAACTTCGTGAGAGAGTGTACGAACATATATATGCAATTAATAAAGGGAAGTTAGAAAACACATTAGCGAAACATATACTATCTTACCCTAATCACACTTTTACTTTTATGGCCATAGATCAAATAGTTCCATCTATAAGAGGAAGTCCGATGCCATCCCTATTGGAAGAATTAGAACTGGCATGGCAAATAAGACTTGAGGCATGCAACCCCCCGGGTTTGAATGACGTGTGTTCCATCAGTTGTATTTTAAAGAACAAAAGCTTTTGTAGATAATATGGCTCTTGTTTACAGTGCAGGTTATGTGTGATGTATCCCTTGCCATCATAGCTTTGTACACATATATACATATAGTTTGTTCATGATGGTTTAGAATATCATAGAATTGTATTAGGTAGTTGTATCTAAAACAGGTGGTCCAACTAGTGTGGTATATTTATATTTATATTTATAATTATATTTATATTTATATGGGTACAATATTATATAACATTCTATTACATCATACCATATCTACAATTTTATTGTTCCTTTCGTTTTTTGTATTTTGGTTTTTAAAGTTTTTGAATCACATGAAGGTTATATCTGAGGCAATTGGTATTATGGTATTAGGTTTATATCCATTTGTCTTTTAACATTCTATAACTTTAAACTGTTTTTCACACAGTAATTAATACCTGTGATGTAAGCAGTGATGTATTTTAAAATCTGACTTTTTTTAGTTACATGGTCTTCTGAAGAAGTTTGCTTTAGTGCAAACGAAAAGCGCTTTAAGCCTTGTATGTGTCTGTGTTTCAGTAAAACTTTTTGGAACCACAACCTTTTGCTTGCTGATTTTTTTTTTTTTTTGTTTACTAGTTTTCTGGCTGTTTGATCATTCTTGGTAAGCCAACAGAAGAGTTTGTTGTTGATCTCTGAAAAAGATGAGCAAGGTTCATTGGCACCAGTATTTGTCTTCTATTGTAGCTGAGCTGCCCAAAAAAGAGGTTCCTCATTTTTTAAATTCTTAATGTCAAAACTGTTTCTGTTGATGTAAGGCTGTATTCTTGTAGTCTTCAAATTCATTTAGGACAAATTTATGCAGGGCTTCTTTTAAGCTCAACAAAACCTTCTGTCATCTCTTCCACTTCCAGGTTTTCAGTAGGGCACAGCGGATCAACCAGTATACCTTCCTCAAGATTTTAAGTACAGGGCAGAGAATCATCTATCATGTACATTCCCCTGACCATGATGACAAAGAGTCCACAGTGATCTGGATGTTTCTGGTACCTGTCTCAAAAAATACTGGCATGTACTGGTATGATTTTGACACTGATGCTCCAGTCTTGCTAACTACTGATACACCCGCATTGTGTCCTACAGTGGCAGTCTTAGTTGTAATATTGCAGGCTTCAGTGCCCCTGTTTTTCAAAATGTTAATACTGTTGTTGCTGTCAGTGCTCATACTTATGGGTCTGTTCTTGAATTGAGGCTTCAGCATTAATACTGGCTGCTTTATTGTTGTCATCAGTATCAGAGCCATTTATAAAACCCCTATGAATCTGGATGGAATTGCTTCTGAATCAGTGCCTGCATTGAAGCCTTTGTCACTTCTGAGCCAGCAATGTTTTTGCTGTAACTTTTCTCTGACATTGAAGCCTGATCTGATTCCAATCATATCTACACTTCAAAAGTTTTATTTTGCTAAGTCTCATACCCCAATTTTCCACTCAAGAAAAATGCAGTGAAGCATGTCAAATATTTCCATAACACTTCAGCTCCCACGAGAAAGTCTTCCTCTGTCTGAGTCACATCCTCCAAATGTGCATAGGATGGCCTTAAGTAAAAGGAATCATGAAGATGCTCCTTCATAGCTGGTTTAGATAACGATGAAGACACTGATTCTCCTGTGTCACCCTCCCCTGATGACCCAAATTTGAGATGGTCGAAGAGAAAATATGTCATAGTGGAAATTGTCCAAAAGGACACAGCAGATGCTGCAGAAGGCCTTTTTTGGTCCACTTAGAAGCCTTCATGACTGGTCTTAACATTAGTCAATATTCTTAAATCTTCTTCCAATGCTGTCTAATTGAACCCAGACACTGTTGTCACAATCCTTCCCAAAGAGTGAGCCATGTCCTATGCCATCCAGTATAAGTAGTTGCATTAAAAAGGCTCCAAAATCCCATAGCCTTGAAGTCAACTCTGTGGACAGAGATCCAAAGGCAGTGGATGTCTTGGGAAAATCTGTGCATGCATTTTTCATGTTACTTAAATACCTGGCTCATACAGTGGATTTTCAGAGGGATGAGTTTGCTGAAATGCTCTGAGCCATTAGAGTATTGCTTGATGGACAAATAAAAGAAAAACACAAGTCCCATTTTGCTATCATGGCAAACTACGTGATGTACAGTATGTATCTAATAATGCTCTCAAACTGTCTGTAACTCAACAGGTTGCATACTCATCTTTGTTGCTGCAAAATCAAAAAGCTGACTGTCCTATTCCCACACTAAGTAGTTAGATTAATTTCCCAGTACTGACACTGCAGTAGAACATAAGGGAGGTGCTAATCTCCTGAGTATGCTTTCCTCTGGATGAATTGTTGAACTGGGGCTCCATCTGCCTGAACTGAGACTGAGTATGATGGACTGTTACTCTAAAACACATACATGTAAAACATCCCACAGCACATATTGAAAAAAAGAGTACTGGACGTTCTGTGTATCCTGGCCAAATTTCCCCTGGTCTGTAGGAATACCACCTCAGGTTTTACCTGAAAAGAAGCCATTGGTGTAGTGGGACTAACCTGGTCAACAAAGTGTAAATAAAATAATAAACAAAGGTTTAACCAAGACTGAATGATTCAGTATAGCTGCCATTATACCACATGGCTCCATTTAATCAGTTTCAGTGAGAAATAAAACAACCACCATGAATACCCCTTTCAAGGGACCATCTGTTTTCAGAGCCAAATTCTGGTACATTTATGGAAAATATGGAGAATAAGAGTAAAACTTTCACTACTATTGGCATGAAATTTCTTCCCATCCTTCCTTGAGGAGGTTTTTTAAATTGCAGAACAGTTTTCATGAGATGTGTTTCAGGTGTGGCCAGCAACAAAACCAGCAGCCAGTTGGAATAAACCTTAGTAATTGAATCAGTTTCCTGAAAGTTTGCTGGCCCAGTGGCGGACTAAATTAGCTGTCATTAGGAAACTACAGTATACCTATGGGTTACCGGCAACAGTTCTTTGGCTTTACCTGGCTGCTGTCCTCTGGAGTCAGAGTTCATTAGATTCCTGTTTGCTTGGAAGGTAAATGCAGTTATATATAGGGGTTACAAGGTACCTTTTCCTTTCATCTCATTTTCCATGTCTTCTACCTTGCCTCATTTTCCACCCATTGAAGAGAAATTTCCAACAGAGATGTCCAACCATTTAAGTGTTCCTACCAGACTAGAGACAGTCGAGATACCCAGAATCATTTCAGTGCCAAAAAGACAAAGGACCTCAAACCAATTTTAGATCTCATCATCTAAACATATTCTTACCAAAATAAATCTTTTTAATGGTATTGGTGCAGTTAATTCTCCCTTATCTAGAAGAAGGAGATTGGATGTGCTCTGTGGACCTCCAGGCTGCATAATTCTAAATAAAATTAAAAAGGAATTAAAGAAATGTACATGCTTCAGAGTTGCAGTCCATCATTATCAGTTATTGATGCTTTCATATGGTTTCACCTAAGCCCCCAGGATGTTCGCCAGTTATATTAATGTGGTCATGGTGCACTTGCATCTAGAGAGAGACATAGTTTTCCAGTATCTGGATGTGTGGTTCCTAGATGCACCCTCCACAAATCACATATTGATGGTGAAACATTTTTTGATCAACTTGTTCATTCTCTGTAAATAACACTGAACCTTATGAAATACCACCTACAGTCTTCTCAGTTATTTATGTTTATAGGCTGCAGTTTGTACACTTAATTATGTAGGAAAACACTTCCCATGGATAGAATTCAGATTTTTGCAACAAATGATGTTCATCATATTGATGACATTAATAAGAGTTGCAGTAGCCTTAGCTATATGGGGTATATCTAGCCATGGATGTTACAACCAACCAGCTTCCAAAGCTTCAGAGTAACTTCCACATGCCCAAACTGTCTGGCAGCTTAAGCTGAGATGACTAAAGGGCAAGCTTGGGCCCTAAGACATTCAAAGGTTTACTGCCAACAAGGGTACCTTTCTCTGAGGTTTGTGCTGTTCCTTTGTTAAGCAGATAAGTTCCCTTTGGGTGGGGGGGGGACTTTGATTCACTATTTTTATTATTAATGCTTTCCTCTTCAGGAAAGTTACTTTAGAGCTGCAAGTTTGTATTTTAAAGGATTGTCAGAAGACTGTACTGTATTTTTAAAATGGGAGCACTCTTTTTTCTGTCAGTTTAAAAGTTGTTTAAAGCCAATGAAAACCATTTTTTTTTCTGTGGAGAAATTGTGTTTTACTTTGTGGGTGTAGCAACGTGTTTTAAAATGCTTTTTACTGTATCTGTGTAAAAAAGTGATTTTTAAAGACATTTAGTTTTACTGGCATATGCTGCTTGTTTTCCCTGGGAAACAAGCACTATTTTTTGGCTTGATTATGGAACAATCTTTTTGTCCCATGGACAGTCTTTCTTCCAGCTACAAAAAGAAAATGTTAAACAAACAGCCTTTTCCATCACAGCAGACTATCAGTTTGCCTCAGTTATAGGTGGGTAACTCGTCTGTGGGGATTGGTTGTACCTCACACAACTCATCTTTTAGCCCTGATCCTTCTGATGTAATACCTACAGCCGCTGTGGACCAGGGGTTAGGCAAGCCCTCTGTGGCTTCTGTGGTCCTCTCAGTGGGCAATGGGCAGACATTCCTATTGGTCCTGGGAAATGGAGCAGGGAAGGCTTCCTGTTTTGTTAGAATATATATATATATATATATATATATATATATATATATATATATGTACATATTTTAATATACTTTAAATATAATTCACATATTTATATATTTATTTATTTATTTTAACATACACATTATATATATTTGAGGTATTCAACACACTTGTATTTATATGTATATATATATACATATTTTTTAATGTTTTAATGTTTAATATATAGACTATATCACTACATCATTTAAATGCAAGGGTAAACATACTTAATTGATAGGTTTGAGATCAATATGATCTTTACATATGGCTTTATGCTCCATAGCTCCTCGTTTCTTTACTCTTCCTATTGTCTAACATAAAGACATTGACATGCCCTTTTAAGGATGACTTTAGCAATTAAATTGTGTATTGAATGATTGATTAATTAGATATAATTGTTTTTTAAGTTGTGTATAAATATGAAGTGGTAAGCACAGTTAAGTAGATCTGATGAAGCGTACTCAGGTACATGAAAGCGCTTATCTGTTCGTTCGTTAATAAAAGAGTGACTTTTTAATCCTTGGTGGTGAGTTCTGCAGTGTTTTACTTCGTTTCGCAATGTTGTTACTATCCCTTGGGATGCTGATGCTACTATTATTATCACTGTTGGTCCCATTTTCCTGTCAAAAAAATGAAGCTTGAATGTACTCTATTTCAAATTAGCTGAGATTGGAAAAAGTTTACTGTGTCTGGCTCATGATTTAATTCATGCTATTAATCATTTACTGCGGTGGTGGTGCTGCGGTAGCGTTGTCACCTCACAGTACGACATTGTCCTGTTTGATTCTCAGCTAAAGCGTCTTCTGTGTGGAGACATGCGTGAACGGGCGTACCTTCGTTGAAGGTTGTACACCAGAGCTGGCAACTCGGTACATAAAAATCTACTGCCAATCATTAGTGGACTGGAGTTCCGCTGTGGCGACCCCTAACCGGGAAAAGCTGAAAGATACAACATTAATCATTCTTATACAGCAGTTTCTACTAAAAGAAAAAGGGATACTTCCTTTCCTGAAGAGATTCATGATTCTATGTATAGACAAGGGGATGAAGGGACAGATACAGGGTTGTCTGCGATTGCTGACTTAGACCCGGAGGAGAGCTCAGTATTTGACTCTCCCTGTGGAGGATTATCTTTCTCTGAGACTATTTCTAGAATGTGCCATTGTTTTCAATGGGAGAACACTGTTGTTTCCCAGTATATCAGAACATCATGCGAGCTGTTGCAGAAGGAATTTCCAGAACCTGCACTCATTCCTCCAGTTCTGGAAACTTTATAGGGTGTGGGTGCCTGACGTTTTACCGACAGTCAGCCAGATGCCCTTAAAATGCAGATAGGATGTATAAAGTTTCTCAGGTTCTTTAGTTTGTGTACACTCTTTGCAAACCTGATCCAGCAGCTATAGCTTTACGTAATCCCTCTTTTGCTAAACACATAGTCAGTTCCAATCCTTCCCTTTAGATTTTGGCCCCTCTGCTACAGACAGGATCAAAATGTGATGAAAGGGTAAGCTGATACAGGGAATCTCATACTATTTTTTAGGTCTCCTTTTTCTAGTTTTCCAAGAGATTCTAAAACTCCTCAACCAGTTTTGGTAAGAAACAAAATAAACAGTTTCAAAATGCAGATGTTTAAGAAGAAATGGCAAGGAAGTTTCAAGAAGAATTCAAGAAGAAAAAAAAATATGAATAGTTCTTATGTGATTTTTGTTTGTGTATGAATTTTTTTTTTTTTTTTTTTTTATGGTCTCATGGAGCTTATCCCCCTGGGCCTCTACTGAAGATGGACATGTATCCAGCCCGGCCAACAAATGTAAAATAAAATAAAATAAATAAATAAAATAAATAAACTCCCCAAACCAAGGACAGTTCAATAAGTCAGAATGACTATTTAAGAGACTTTGTTCCACCTCCCACTCTGTCAGACCCTTTTTCCTCCAGAAAGTCTGAATATCCATTTTTCACTTTGGCAACAGATACTTACAGACAATTGAGCTCTGAAGATCATTAATCAAGGTTACAGATGGAGGTGGGAGGAAAGTCTTCCTTTCCAGGGAGTAAATGCTCATCCTCCATACCAGTCTCTTTTGTTTCCACCTGCCCTTCATCACATACTGAGTGATAAACCAAGTTCCCTCTTCCCAGGTGGGAAAAGGGTTTTATTCAAGGATGTTTTTAGTGTTAAAGAAAGAAAAAACTTGGAGATCACTTATCTTTCATTCATATAAACCTGTTTGTGATCATATCCAAATTGAAAATGATACTTCACAACATGTTACTTCTTCTTCCTCAGTTAGATTTCATTGTAACATTATATTTAAAAATGCTTATCATCATATTCCTATTCATCCAGAGTTCAGGTGTTTCTTAAGGTTCTGTGTGTCTAGATCACATTATCAGTCACCTGTCTTACCATTTAGACTACCCAAAGAGTGTTCACAAAAATGTCTAGTTCCAGTTATAGGTCATTGCAGGCTACATGGTATCCACATTTTGCATATTTAGATGACTTGTTGATCTTTCCAGACTCTTTTTCAAAATGTTGGGAATCTGTCTTGGGTAAGAGATCTCTTACACAAGCTGGGTTTCTAAAAGAACATCTAAAAGTCTTTCTTGACTCCTTCTCACAGGATTGTATTTCTTGGGTTGTCAGCTAGACACCACATTTCAAAGAGCTTTCTTCCACTTAAAAAAATAGATCAAAATCTGTTTCTAGGGTTTTCCCACTCAGACTTTGGTAACTGCGAGGGAATACCTCAGGATTGTGGGTCTTATGGCTTCTATGATTCTCATGATACCCCTGGCAAGACTCCACATTAGATAGATACAGTGGTATCTGAAGTCTCTTTTGTTCCTGCAGTAACACACCTTGGCTTTTCAGATCCCAGTGCTGGGGTTTGTCAGAAGGGAAATCACTTGCTAGATACATCAGGTACCTCTAAATCCAGATCTCCCTTTCTCCCTGTCTCTTCCAAATAAGTCAGTCACCTGAGATGCCTTAGACCTTGCTTGAGAGGCAGTTTCACGATGGATAAAAATGCAAAGTTTGTGGGACACCATGGATAGACTCAAGCACATAAATATAAAAGAGATGCTTGCCCTGATCAAGGCAGTCAACTCTGAATCAGATTTCATCTCCATGACCTCTTTAAGTTGTTATAGACAATAACACAGTCATGTGGTACATAAGCAAGGGGGGACCAGGTCATATCCTCTCTGCAGACTAGTCATGTTAGCTTGGAGTATAGCTTCACACAACAGTCTCACTTTACAAGCATCCTAATTCAGTCAGAGCAAAACTGAATTACAGACATGCTGAACAGAACAAGGCAGAGCCTAACAAATGGAAACTAGATCAGGGGGGCCCTCCACTATTTGATCCATCTTTTTGGAGTTCCTCAAGAAGACTTCTTTGCCTCCCATCTCAACAATCAATTGGCAATATTCTGTTCCAGGACTCCATCCAAGAAGGTCTGGAAGACAGTTGCCTTTTCATTTCCTTGAGTAAAAATGATCCTGTATGCCTTTCCACCCTCTACATTAATATTGAAGGTAATTCTGAAGATTTAGAAGGAATATCCCAAGATCTCTGTTGTGACTTTCTTCTGGCACAGGCTCTCTCTCCATTCTTTTGTCAATGGCCAGGGGTGATTACCACAAGCATCCTCACAGACTGGATCTAGTCACACAAGAACAGGGGTGTTTGATACACTCTGACAACAATTAACTTCAACTTGCTGCCTGGATGATAGGGTCTTCATTCCCTTTAGGCACCTGTTTACTGAGGATGTGCAGCAAGAGCTAACAGAGACAAGAAAGCCTTCTACTTTAAAGTTATATATTAGCAAATGGAAAAGCTTTTTCTAGTTGGCACCAGAAACATAACATGGATCTTGCTCTTTTGATACATTCTCATGTCAAATGTTTTGGAAAGGGATTTTGCATAAGAGGTGTGCAAGAAAACTTGTGGACCCTCCTTGTGCTCTTAATTTTGTGTTAGAGACATACTTGCTCCATTTGACCCAGCTATCCAAGATGGCCTGAGGTTCTTAACATAGAAAACAGTATTACTGATTGCTGTGACATTTCCAAGAAGGGTCTCTGAGTCACACGATATTATGGTGAGTCAATACTGTCTCTTTTTTCAAAGGGACAGGGTTTCTTTGAGAACTAATACTTGTTTTATGCCTAAAGTGGTATTCGAGTTTACTTTTAGCCAAACTATCCATCTTCCCATTTTTCTTTCCTGAATCCAAAAATTAGGGTGAAGGGACACTTAATACCTTGGCTGTCCACAGCTAACTCCAGTACTATCTTAACAGAACTAAATTTTTCAGAACTTTGTCTCAATCGCTAATTTCTTGTGAAAGTAAGAAGAAGGGACATCCTGTGCTGTGGCTCTAGCATTAAGTACTGTGTTTTGTAGCTTAGAGTAACTAGAATAGTAGGGGTTCTAATCTCACTTCAATCAACCTGTGCATGTTTGTGTTCAATTAGATGTCATTCTGTATAACATTTGCTGTATAGAATTAGCTGTACCTGATTGGATTAAAACCAGGTCTTGCCAAAAAACCAAGCCACCCTCGTGGATCTCTAGTATAAACAGGCTATACAACAACAGAAGAAAAGTAATGTCCAAGAACAAAATGGAAGTGGCTCAGCAGAGGAAGAAATCCCTTACTAACTTAAAGAAACAAATTAGAGATCTTGTCAAGTCCTCCAAAGCTAATTATGAAGCAAAAATAGCCTCCTAGCTTTAACTACATCTGTAATCTAAAAGGGACTACCCAGTGGGTCTATATTATATGCTCGAAGAGACTTTTCTTCAAACATATAATCATCGACACCTAAAGAGTGAATGCTCTAAAGTGGGAATGACTACGTTCTCGAATTTTTTCCTCGGGGAAAAAATTCCGTTGGCCGTTATTGGGAATTGCCCATTTCCCCAAAGCAGAGTGATCTCGGAGTTGGTATATTTAGTTAGGGGTGTATGGTGGGCACAGACCTCCACATTGGGGGGTGTGGGGGGCAAAGCCTCCAAATTGATTAGTGTTTAGCAGTTTGTGTTGTGTATGGACCCGTGAATATTTTCCTGAGGAAAAAATTTGCAGACCTTCGCACTTTAGAGCATTCACTCTTTAGGTGTTGATGATTATATGTTTGAAGAAAAATCTGTTCAAGCATTTAATATAGACCCTACCTAGCTATGCACTGAACTAACTGTGGATGGCACCACCCATACTCAGCTGGAGGTAATAGCCAATCTACTAGCTGACAGATTTGGAACAAACTTCACTTCACTGTCTCCTCCAGTCATCCCTCAAAGTATACCTGCCACCATTCTTCAGCCTATTATCGCAAGAGAGCAGATCATCTCAGTGCTCTCCAAGGTCAAAAACATGGCATCAGTTGGACCAGACAACATCCCAGGTTACCTTTTAAAAAACTTCAAACATGACCTAGCAGACCCACCTGGATCACTGTTTAACCACAGCTTGTGAGCTGGCTATATACCAGCAGAATGGAGGACAGCATCAGTAATCGCTCTTTACAAAGGGGGACCATCAACTGACCCTAGGAATTATAGGCCCATAAGCTTGACTAGCCTCATCTGCAAGGCCATGGAAAGAAGCATTATGGACCTTATTAACAAGGACATAGGTAATCTCCAATCTCTGGACCCAACTCAGTTCAGATTAATTAAAGGTAGATCATGCCAGTTAAACATGGTTGACTTCTTCAAGAAAGTCACCAAGGCCCTGGACGAGGGAAAAACTGTGCATACCGCTTATCTTGACCTAGCCAAGGCATTTCACACAATCCCCGACTTAGGTATTATAGAGAAACTCTCCAAGTTGGGAATTAACACTTGCATTACCAAGGCTCAAGGACAGGACAGATACTGTCAAAGCGGGCAACTTCACCTCTAGCAAAAGACCAGTCACCTGTGGCATACCACAGTGTTCTGTACTGGGTCCCTTACTGTTTAGAATTTATTTCTCAGACGTTCAGGCAAGTAAAGATGGAATGTGGCAAACTTCACTGATGACTACAAATTGGGAGCAATCACAGAGTCTCCCAATGATGTTAATATACTGCAGATGGGGCTAACGCAGACAAATGTTTGGTGCCAAAGCCATGAGTTAAAGCTAAATGCAAAAAATGCATTATTATTCCTTTTGAGAAAGCTGACATCCCTGCTAATTACATTATAGACAGCATCCCCCTAAGTGTAGACCCAGTAGTATGTGATCTGATAGAACCAACCAACCAACCAACCAGATAGAACTCCCTCACTGTCTAGCATTCTGACCCCATACACTAACCTTAATAGTCTTCGATCATCCAACAGCACTCAGATCCTAACCATCAAAGCTAAGAACTCAGGTGGCGATGCCCTCTTTGCCAACTCCATTGGCAAGCCGTGGAACTCCCTGCCAAACTACCTTAGAATTACAACCTCACACAATCAGTTCAAAAACAACCTGAAAGAATATCTCAAGACACAATGGCTATGCCCATGTCGTGAGCCTGACTAAATATATATCTCAAACCCTTCTAATCCCATATCTCCTTAGTCCATGTTTCCCTATGTAGATGTTTAAAATCTATCAACCAAATTGTAAACGTGTTTATTCTTGTATTAGTCTATATACTATTAGTATATAAGAAATCTCTGCTGTGTATAACCTGCTGATTGTTCTGTTGTCTTATTTAACATCGATGAAAATTTTCTCTCTTCTTGTATTTGTAACATGTACCCTCTTTTTTATAACTTGTATTTTCAACTTGTATTAACCATTATGTTGGAGCTTTTCTCCTCGGGCCTCTACTGAAAAAGGATATGTATCCAGCTAGACTAGCCCGGTTAACAAATGTAAAATAAAATAAATAAATAATAAATAAATCTGGGTACCCATGTTGATAGCAATCTGAACTTTGACCACCACATATCCATGGTAGTAAGGAAATCCTTCTATGTGGCACATCTTATAAGTAAAGGCATCACATCTAAATATAAGATGTTATAATTCCATTATACTCGGTCCTAATAAGACCAATAATTATGTACAATGTACCTCACCAGGCAACTGTAATAACTGGAGAGACCACAGAGATTTCTCACCAAGAAACTACAGAGTTCACAAAACAAGTCTTACACTGAAAGACTGAAAGCCCTGTCACTTTATTTGGTCTCCTACAGTTTGCTAAGGGGTGACCTGTGCCTGACTTACAGGGCAGTCTCTGACCCAGTCCTAATGGAAATGCTACACATTCATAAATCAAACTGCATGATGGTCACTCACTCCAGGGATCTTAACCTATCCTCTGACATGAACAGGTCATGCTGGAGAGATAAATACATCTCCCAAAGACTGCCATTTCTCTGAAACAAGCTTCCAATTTACATGAAACAGAGCCCCTCCCTGACCCTCTTTCAATGCAACCTAGACTAATGGATGGGTAACTTCAGATTCACTCCTGGAATGGTACCCATCTCCATTCTGGACAGAAGAAGTCAGTATTAACTACCATATACTCTTACCACTGTGAACTTCATTCACCTAACCACCAAACAAATAGAGCAACTAGGGATAAATATGGCTACACTTGTAAGGGCTGTAGGGTCATTAGCCTAGTAACCTTCTATGGACCTATTTATCAAAACAGACTGTTTCCAAAAGGTTGTCTAGGTTATTACCTTTTGTTATACTCATCACAACAAAACTAATCCAGGCAGGGTAATGGCCCACTCTTCTAGGGCTGTGGCTTGATTTATTGCTTTTTAGAAATATTTGGATTCTAGAAGCAACTACTTGTTACTTGTTCCTCTATCCATAGTTTTACAAATCACTGCAAGCTTGATTCCTTCTCTAGGTGTAGATCAGGCTTTGCAAGGACTATTTCTCTAGGTGTTCCTGGACTCTTCTCTGTCTGTCTCCAAATGTAGGAAGCTAGGGTAATCTACCCAAATGGTTAAGGCTGCTGTAGCGATGATCACTGTGATGAATGTACAGATGCTTGAATGATCACCACTGCAATAGCTGATTCCTGTCAGCCATCCCCCTTGCTTATGGTTGTTGTTTATGCTATGGTGTGGTTATTTATTTGTTGTTCTTCCTAGCATAATCCTTTCAGTGCTCTACCTCTCTGTCTTGTTGACAGGAAAGCGCCAAAGGATGTGGTGCTCAAACTTGTCTTTTAGTCAACTCAATTCAAGCTGCCAGACAGATTGGGCAAGTGAAAGGTGCTCTGAAGCTTTGAAGCTGGCTGGATGTTATATCCTTGGCAAAATATAACCCAAATCAATAAGGTTACCGTAGCAGTGATCATTAGAACATAGCTCACTTGTTTCTCAGGGCACTGCATCTCACAGTAGCAGCTATATCCATTTTCTTCATGGATGATTCAACATGAAAGATCCAAAGTGACCCATTGAGGTCCAGTGGTCTCAAAATGGAGATATTCTTAAGTATCAAACCTGCATCTTTCAGGCCTGTGTCATTTAATATGATTAGTGGATATCAACAATATTTCTTTCAGAAGACCCTTTCACCTCTGTTTTCTATAACAGTAGTTACACTGGATATACCTGCCTTAGGGTACTGGAGTCCATTTCAACAAGCAGAGAGTTCAGTGTGTCTAGCCATCATCAGAACTTTCATTTCACATCAGCATGAGGGATGAGATCAGTCCTGTTCACCTACCAAGCATTCCAGAGTTCCTTCCACTGGGAGTTATGGCAGTAGCATAGTATATCAGCAAGTAAAAGGGGGAGACAATCTTAGCCATTATGCCAGTAAGTTATCAGT
>NC_056725.1:354140313-354225313 GCF_019279795.1 Protopterus annectens | reverse complement strand
CCAAACAAAAATCCTAATTCTTGTAGATTTTGTTGCATATTTGGGAGACATGCATACATTCCCCCAGTTGTTTCTTTGTGAATTGGTTAGCCAGTCACTCTTTCTTATCCTTTCTAACCTATTCTGATTGATTATGATACTTATCATGCAGTATTTTATATGCTTGTCTAATTATTCCTTTTTAATGGCAGCTTCTGTTCTAGATTCAAATAAAAATTCTACCAGTACTGGTCTTTCATTCAGGGCCCCCTATTTCTTTCTCTTTGCCTATACTCTGATATCAATCCTTGATAGGGAAAGCAATCTCTAATCTGCAGTCCAAATAAATTGTTGGCGTCTTCTCATTCTGTTAGATTTCCCTCTCTAGTTATTTGCTCTCAATACCCTGGTTCCTTTGCCAGGTTTTTCCAATACATTCCAGTGCCCTCTTGCCTACTTTCTATATTCCTAATTGCAGTCATCCCTATCATCAGAATCTCCTTCCTCCATTCCTGTGTTGGCTTAGTTCTTAGAATATTTTCTGCTGTTTTATGACTATAATTTTGTTTTATGTTTTTTGTTATTATCCTTAAAGGTCTGCATCCAAAATCTCAGCCTTTCCTTGTTTCTACAGCTACCCCCAAGTTTCAACATCAACCCTTTCTATTTTGAATTATAGTTTTCTGCTTGTGCTATGTATAGGAGCCTTAACTGTGTAGCTCTGAAATACCCCTTCAAATCAAGTAATCCCAATCTGCCTTGTTCTGTTGGAAGAATCACCTAGTTCCACTTAATTCTTGTCATCTTCCCTTCCCAGCTAAAATCCTTCAGCTCTTTATTAATTGCTACCCAAAACTTTTGCTATGGTTGATAAAAATAAGTCTGAACTGTGTATAAGACTAAAGAGACTAAAACATTTTAACTGCTTGTATCTTACTATCCACAGCCTTATAACAAAGCTTCCATTTTCTCAGTTTTTGTATTATCTTTTGTTTAGTCTCTTCTCACATATCCTTAGCTGCCACACTAATCCATACTCATAAATACTTCATTTTAACATGTGCCATAAATTTGGACATAGCTGAACCAATTCGTGTGTGGGTACATAATTTACAACTATCCACTTGTTTTAGCTTCATTAATTTTGTATCCTGAAATGATTTGAAACTGTCCCAAATTGTTCCACAACACTTTAATGTCCCTTCCAGGTTTTTTCAGATATAAAATCATATAATCTGCAAACAGAGCAAGCTTTTCTTGATTACCATACCAATGATATCCTAGAATTTCTGAGTCCCTTATTTTCTTTGCCAACAGTTCTAAATATAATGCAAATAACAAAGGGGGAAAAAGGACACCCCTGCCTGGTTCCTCTGCAGAAATTATTAGAGAACACACCATCCACTTTAATTTTCACCTCCAATACCACAAATATTCCGCTAAACAGCCTTATAATGTTATCAGGGAATACAATTGCTTTAATTACCTTTATCATAAAGTCCCAAGTGTTTTCTCTGCAAAAGACCCACCAACAGTAGTATTTTCTTACATTCTGCTTCCCTCTGGATCACCAATGTTCATTTTTGTTGTCAAATGTTTACCTCCTCTCCACAAAACTACATTGATCCTTATCTATCCATTTTGGCATCACTTTTCCCATTATTTTAGCCATTATAGACATAATCACTTTATAATCATGGTTTAGTATTGAAATGAGCCTGAAAGAAGCTGATGGATATTTACTCTGTTTAGGTTTTAGAGCTGCCGCAGCTTTCTTCCAGGATGTTGGTACTTCCCTACTCTTAAAATGCTATTAAACAAAACCTTCCAGATCTTTATAATTTTTCCCTCCTAGCTTTCAAACATCCACAGGAATACAGTCTATTCCTGGGGACTTTCCTGTAGATTGGTTATGCATGACCATTTTTATCTCCTCTCCTCCTCTCCTGTTAGTAATTCACCCTCATCTAGCTCTAACATTGACATTTTTAATTCTTCAATAAATATTTTTATTAGAACATTGTATATTTCTCTGCACTAGCTACAGGATCTCATGTTACCTTCATTGTAATGAGTTCCCTAAGTTCTGTGACAGCCCTTTCTACTTTCTGTTGCCTGCGTCACTGTCCTAAAAGTTCTGTGCTCTTGAGTTATTTTCAAAAAACAATTGCTTAACAGTAATCTTTCTTAACTCCTGCATATTATTAAGATAATCCCTTATTTTCTGTTTAGCATTCTACAGTTGTTCCTCTTTTTGTTTTGTGAGATTCCCCCTATTGTAAAATACTTTAACAGTTATCAGTCCCACTAAATAATTCTTATTACTTCTTAACCATATCTCCCTTTCTTCTACTTCTACCCTATTCTTAAATTCCACTTTAATTTTATCCCACTCCCTAGCTATATTTTCACAGGTTCATAGGTAGGTACTAGGCTATTAGCCCTAGGGCCTATATAAGCCTAGCCAAAAAGGTACCCTGGCTTTCGCAACCCAAGAAAATTATTCAGAAGAAATTACTGTCTTCTTTAATAGCTCCTGAATAATTTCCACTACCCATACCTTAAATTCTTTATTTTCAACTGATAGGTGGGAAAGCAGCAATGTCTCATTTTTATTTCATTACCATGTGTTTTTATTTTAGTTATTATTGGGACATGATCTGAAATAGTTTTTGGGTGCATATCAAGACTTTCAATTAAATGCACATGTTCCTTTTAAAAGTAAATTCTGCCTAACCTAGCCCAGTTTTTGTACCTTGGGGAATAAAATGTAAATTCTCTCTGAACTCCTGTTACTGAATTCTCATCTTCCATGCCAAATATTTTCATAAATGTATTCAAAATTCTACCCTCCTTTGTTATACTTTCCCTTCTCAGCCCCCTGAGACACATCTACACTGCTGAAATCAAATTCCAGTCCCCACCTATTAAAATATTCCTTGCCAAAAGCTGATTATTTCTCCCAGAATTTTCTTAAGCTGCATTCTAGCAGTTTTACGTGAAATATAAATACATGCCAGTGTAATCCTCCTCCCTTGCCAGTAGCCCCTTAGTACTACAAATCTACCATTATTATTTTTTTATCCTCTTCTATCACCACTGGAGCTTCTCTTCCAGTTAATATAAGTACTCCTCTTTTCCTTTGTCCTCTGTATTCCACTGAATAATCATCCTGAAAGCCTTTCTTTATAAAATTCACATATTAATTTCTTTCCAAGTGCATCTCCTGTAGCATAACTATTTACACTCTATATTTTTAATGTAGTTCACTAGTCTTTTCTTTTTTGTATTTGTCTATGAGACCATTGACATTGAAATACATTACAGAAAGCACTTTTGCCTTAAAAAATATTATTTCCATCTTTTATGTATAATAGCTTTTTTTGTTAAATGTCTAGTTCCAGCTTTTGTTTTACATGCATACACTGTTTGGCAGGTTGAACTTTTATACAGTTGTTACTTGTCATATCCATTTGAGCCTGTAACACATCTTACAAAACTTTTTGTTTTATTGAAAGCCCTCAAACAACCAAAAAAAGACACACACCCTAATACCCCTAAAACCTACTAACTTAATATTAACAAACAAAATATGTACATTCTCAAATATTGAAGTTTTACCCTCTTAATAGGAACAAATGTCCCAAACTGACAACCACACTGACAGACCTGAGTTAACCTAAAAGAAAGATTATCCATGCTGTGATGCTTGGTGCAACCTGTACTTCTACTAAGTGCTGTATGGTTTTGTCTTATCTTTATAGTGCTCCCAGCTGTAAAAACACCTGAATGCTTTCAGAGAATATTATCTCCTATCCAATTTCTCTTTGTCAGATTGTCTCCTTGGAGACATGAGGACCAGCTACAAAATTCCTACTAAGCATAAATGTATTTGCTAGAAAAAAAGCCTTATAATATTTAATATTCTTTTCATTTGCTTGCTTTCTTTTAAAGCTTGTTACTAGATCAAGCTAAGGTCCTTAATCCAGTCATTCCCCCATGCAAGAATGATAAAAAGCACATTATTTTTTTCTTTTGTCATGCCCTTTTAACCAGATTTTTCTTTCCTTTTTCCCCATTGCAGTGCCTACATTGCTTAAAACTGAACAAGGATAAAGACAGAAGAAGGGAGAAAAAAAAAAAAAAATAGGAGCACCAGTATACAATAGTATCCCCATTACACTTAAAAATAACCAAGGAAACTTTACTTTATAGCATACAAAGAAAACCATTCTCTATAAAAACAGTACTATTACAAAAAATGTGTTATTACAGTTAACCGTCTCCCTCCTCTTCCCCTCCCCTATGTATTTTTCTTAATAACATGAAGTATGGCATATGCTTTAAAGTTCCCCACAAGTCCAACATAGTACAAAAAAGTTTAATATTTCCAGATTTCTTGTTCTGTCATATTTTACAAATATAATTATTGATTTGTAATTTTGCATTTGCCAATTTCCAAGTTACTGGTTTTATTCCTGTTCATCTCCATCTCCTAAATCCTGTCTCTGCTTTATTTCCAATGTACTCTCAATTCTTCAAGTCAGCTCTCATGTTCCTTTCCTTCTCTCCAGCACTTTCCATTGAAACACTGGAAAAGGTTTCACTGGCACAGTCTCTCTGTGGACTTTATTACCAGAGGAACAAGAAGCAGAATTCCATTTCACAGCTCACTTATTGTTGGACACAGTTTAGTATTTCCTCCTTAGCATGTGCTTCACCAAAAAATTATTTTGTCCCTCCAGGAAGGAATGTTTTGAAGATAGCTGGCTGAAGCAGATTTAATTGAACACCTGCTTCTTGACATTCACTGAATAGTGGAATAAATGTACTCCTCTTCTCCTGCCTCATGTACAATGAGTAATCATTCTTCACAAGCACTCTGCTGTTTCCTACTCTTACTAGTTTGTCCTTCTGCTGCAGATTTGTCAGAATAAACTTCTTCTGCTGGTAGGATTGCATCTTTACTATTAAATGTATAGACTGCTTTTTCATAGACTGGTATGGATGATACATACAATGTTTGCCATTTCAACTAACAGCTCCTGCTGTGGAATAAAAGTCCAGTTGCTTATCTGTACTTTGATAAAATTAATACAGTCTGCTCATTCCAGATTCTCTGGCAGAATTGAAAGTGTCAGGTTTTCCCTACAAGCTATGTCATCTAATACAATTATTTTTTAAAACATCTCTTCTTCAATAGTCTTATATTTAGCCAGCTTTTTTCTTCACTTTGACCTCTGATGTTTGCAGTTTTATTACCTCATCTGAATATCTGTTTAAAGTTTATCACATTTCCCAGCCTTTTTTGAGTTGATATACTCCATCAGTATTTCATTTATTTTAACCAGGTCTGTGTGCAGTCATCTTGTACTTTCCTCTTAAGTTACTAGAAGTCACATCTGGAGGTTGCATTGGTTTCTGCTGAACAGCTGCAGAACTTTTGCCAGTCAGTGTTCTTTCTTCACCTTTTGTAGCTGGTTTTCTTTTAGGTCCTCTGTATTTCTTTCTTCCTGGCATCCAGGCATGCACTTACTAGCCAGTTACTGTAATGTGCCCAAAAACACAATTTTTACTAGCCATCTATTCTGTCTTCACACCTGGAGAGCTAGAATTAAGCTATTACTCAATGTGCAGCCATCTTGAAAGTCCCTTTACTTCTATTCCAATAATATTCATATTTAATCATATCCATGTTTATTTTATCCATTTCTTTTATGTCTTGAATAAAAATCTTCTTTAACATTTTTTACTCGTTTACATTTCAAAAACACATGTTCCATAGCTTCTCCTTCTTGACAATATAAACATATTCTATCACTTTTCTTTTTATTTGGCATATTTCCTTTTACTGACAATTTGTCTATTACCAATCTCCATAAAAAATATTGATATTCTACTTTCTGATTACACTATTTGCTTCTTATTTTTATAGCTTTACTTTTTTCATCTTTTAGATTTTCCCATGGTTTTTTACACAGTAATGTTTTATCATTACATTCTTATACCATACTCTTCTATCTTTTTTATAAATCATCAATGTTTATTTGCCACAAAAAGTATTTTTTTTGGTAACATTTTAATTTTTCATTTATATACTCTTCTTCCCTCTTACTCTTTTTACGATATCCCAAAAATGTATCATACTTATATTTATAGAGTTTTACTACTAATCTGTTGTATTCTTCATTTATCCACTTTAACACTTTGTACAAATTTAATGAAGCAGCATATACCACTGGGTTAATTAACACTAAACCTCCTTCTACTTTATTTGCATACAAAACTTGTCTTTTTACTGAGTTTAATCTAGAACCCAATACAACTAAAAACATCTGCAATAATTCCATTTCTCATACTGTTGGCAACATAAATACACTTGGTAAGTATGCTGTTTTTCCCATCAGTACTGAATTTATCAAACAATCCTTTTTTTGAATGATAATTTATATGTTCTCCAGAAAAGACATGTTTGCTTTATTTCTTCTATTGTTTTTTCCATTTAAGATTGATTTTATGTTACAGGTTTTATTTCATTCATCTCATACATTCTGTATTTTAATTCATTTAAATTGAACCTTCATTGTTAATTGATCAATGCTTCCTATTGGTTAATTTCCATTTGAAAATGTATTTAACATGACTTTTGGGACAATACATGCCTATCTGATGAAGTTTGTAAGACAAAAACGTAAGGGGAACTGTTTTTACAATGTTTATGTGCTTGATGTGCTTTGTGCTTTTAAACCACTGTGTTCATGTGCATTTTGGATTAAACTTCTGTTGAGTGGACTAGCTGGTTTCTGGTGCCTTTCTACAGGGTATTTTATACCCCACCTTCTACATTTTGCAATTTATTTCACATACTGGAAAATTAAAAAAAAACAAGATGACACTATGGCTAAAAAAGAACCCATAAACACTTTTTCTTAGCTCTTTTTTTATCTTTAATGTTTCAACAAGAACATCAGAAAAGTTTGTAAAACACACACACACACACACACACACACACACACACACACACACACACACACACACACACACACTCCCTTAAAAAGACATTCAAATAATCATGTGATAAAGACAACCAATGCAAACAATCTAAAAAGGGCTTTGCTCCCAAAGCATAATACTATTGGTTATTATTCTTTCATGCTCTAAAGTGCATACAGTTAAGTTTGGTTAAGCAGTATTACTTGTTAGCAATTGATTTGTAACTAAAATACCATAAAAAATCTCATCTTCATATTATTTGTCTTAGTAAAAAAACAGTTGATATTAATTGATTCATTTAAACCAGGCAGTTTATCAGCATTCAGCCTGATCTGGCAGAGTGTCTCTTTACACTTTAGTAGTGTTTTGATGTCACTACTGAAATCCTCGAAACAGAAACAGAATCTAATACAAGAAAAGAAAATGTATTGAAATCTTTACATGTAACTGTGTGCTTAGCCAAAGCATTATGAAAATCCTTCTTCTTGATGGCTAACAAGTGTTCATAGATTCTTCTTTCTAAATGCCTAATAGTTTTGCCTATGTAAAAACAACAACATGATTCACAAATAGTTGCATAAACCATATGGTTTGATGAACAGTCATATCTTTCTGGCCCATATAGTCACATCCAAATGTTTAAAATGGATGAAAGAAGAATTACAAATGTGACAGCATTGCTTATAGTTTGCTTGTTCAGCATGGTTTTGACCATTGCTGATAAGATTTGAAGCAATAAAATTATATACATCCTCACAGCTGGTCCGTTTTGGGTGTTTTTAGCATTGCTTATAGTGTCCACATTAGAAAGTCCCAGGGGATAATGATGATGATCTTTTCTTTAACTCCAACTTCTCATTCCTCTCACATAACATTTTAATGTTGACAGATTTCTTGAAAGAAAACAGGTCTATCTCCTATTTATTTTGCTAAATCATTGTTGCCTATGATAACTTTACAATTTTCTTGTATGCACTGTTTAACTGTCCACATTTTTGACATATGGGCAATGCGAAATACAAAAAATATTTGCAATCTGCTCCACTTGCATCTAGAAAGTGAAATTGTCCAGTTGGTGTATGAGAATCACCATAACATAATATCGGATGTGCGACACCCAATCTTAATCTCTGTATCTCAAGTTCTATTTGCACTAACCAATCTTCTCTGTAACCTCTTCCTATGAATAACTTTTTGAGTAAAGTCACTCAGCAAATACTCCATTATCCAAAATCATTCTACTTAACTGAATGAATTGACTTTTAACCACGGAATAACCTTTTGAGTAAAGTTCTTCAGTAAATATTCCATTATCCGAAGTCAATCTACTTAACCAAATGAATTGATCTTTAACTACGTTCCTCTTCATGTAATGTGGATGAAGACTGTCACAATGCAAATATTCATTTGTAAAACTTTCTTTTCTGAAAATTTTACTGACAAAATGACCAGTCTGACTATCAAATGACAACTGTTGTCTAAGTAATTCAGACAATCTCCAAACCCTCCTACAGTAAATCTTAAAAAAGGTGGTTTTCAAGTAGTCTACAAAACTCCAAAATTCTTCTCTACTTCTTTCCACAAAAATATTAAATCATCAACAAATCTTCTATAAAACAAAATCTTACCAGATAATTCATTTTTCTCCATGAATTTTTGTTCCCAAGTGGACATGACATTGTTGGCAAAAGCTGGGGCCACCCTGGCCCCCACTGCCATACGTGTCTTTTGATTGAAGTATTTCTTACCACAGGGAAAAAAAAATGTTGTCTAACACCAGATCCATTGACTCACATATGGTATCAGCTTTGTCACCATTAAAGTTGGAATTGTTGACTAAATATTCCCTCAAAAAATCAATGCCAGTTTCCTGGTTGATGACTGTATACAAAGATGTGACATCTGGAGAAGCAAAATAGAATTCCATATTGACCTGCACATGCTCCCTGAGCAATTCCAGCAAGTGCCAAGAACCACACAGATAGAATCTAGATTTTTGGACCATGGGATTCAACTGTTGTTCCAACCAGATAGAAATGGATAATGGATTCAGTCTTGGAAAAAGGTGCAGAGACTATTGGTCTAAAAGGAGGCTTAAACTGATCTTTGTGAATCCTATGAATCTCAAAGAGGGAAGCCATTTTTGGATGATCAACTTATAAAAAGTCTAGGAGCACCAAATGTATGTTATGATAGCTCTCTTTAATCACAATGTCGGATACTTCGTTCTAATTTCTGTCATCACTCAACAATTCCATGATGGCTTGCTGATAATCTGCCTTAGTCATAATCGCAAGCATACCTCCTTTATCCGCCCTCATTAGTCACAAATCGTTCCTTCCAATAAAATCTTGTAAAGCTTCTCTTTCTGATGTAGTCAAATTATCTCTCACTTGTCACCTTTGTAGCTGATTCCTAAAGCCACTTTCACAAAGACTGGTGAAAACTTGAAGAGTACTGTTTAAAGGAGGGTTTCCAAACAATTCTCCCTCTCTCACAATACAGGGTACCTGTGCCATCACAAAACTCAAGATGAGTTTCCTAACATGCAACTTGAAATCTACAATAAATTGTGTAATGTTAACTGAATTGCTAGGGATAAAATTAAAACCTTTTTTAAGAACCAGAATCAGTTCAGGTGACAAAAATTCATCAGTTAGGTTTAAAATATCAAACCCATACTCTAATGTTATTTCCAGTCCTTGCTTTTCCCTTTCCATTTGTTGTTCACACTTACCTGCCACTTTTGTGTCCATATCACTCCTGTTGGATTCACTAAAAAAGGCCCAGTAAGTATTACAGGCAAAGGTGCAATTTATCCACATCTACAAGTCCTGGATGGGTGCTAACTGCAGTCTGTTTGGCAGTGTTTATAATATTAACATCAATTGTTGCACCTGAATTGTTAACTTTGTCACCTTTCTCAATTGGTGTATTATTATCAGATATGTTCGATTTATGTATAGGATAAGCCAGTCCTGCAGAATATGAAGCAATATCCCTTCTCAGTTTGCCTTGCTTTCCAGAAATGCTACTAGTTTTAAGTCTGTCCACCTTGGCACCAATTCCAGCATACAATGTAATAAAAGACAAAAAATAGTGGTCTGATCCAAGGTAGTCATTTAAAGTTTAATTTCCTTTAAAGTATTTCTATAACTATTACATAACATTTTCATGACAGCTATCCCACTGTCATTAAATATTTTAACAGTTTTGGAAACAATGAATCGCTGTACTGCACTCTATTTGGAAACTTGTATACCCTTAGTCACTTCGGAACACAACTTTGAGTAATGCATTCCTCGAGGTATAAAACCTCCAGTTGCAAAGACACATATTTTGTTGAAAGATGTTCAAGTTTGTATATATTGGTTTTGCAACTGTAGTCACTTGTAAGGGATATATTGGGGTCCGTAATTACTGTGCTCTGTGTTTCAACTTTACAACAGGTAGAGAATGGATTAGGGTTTGGGTTAATGCATACATAGTTGTGTATGTAAGGTTTAGTGTAGGTTTGTAAGGTTTTTGGTGTGCTTGTGTTGTGTGTGTGTTTTTCAGGAAAGGTATTTGTTTTGTTGATTGTCGAGATTGTAGTTTGTCTGGCATGTGAAGTTTCGTGTTTTTGAACTTTCTTTTTTTTTCGGTTTTGTCGTGTCGGTTATTTCGTTGTCGGTGTTATCAGGTAGACCAATATATATATATATATATATATATATATATATATATATATATATATATATATATATGTTCCTCTTTCTGTTTTTAACACAATATTCCAATCTTTGTAATTTCTAGTACTTCTTTACATAAAGCTTTCAAATATCCTTTCACCATCTCTCTCTCTACCTCTGTTCAAAATTGTACACAAATCTTCTTTTTCTGTTTCCCTGTTAAATGCTTACCACATAAAGATTCCATGGGTTACAATCTTTCTTTTTTCATATTCTCTTAGAAAGTTTTCCATTGAAAAACAGTCTCAAATATAATGTCACAAAATGTCTCTTTATTAATAAGAATACATGCTCTTACCGCATGTGCTTTTACACCCAAAGGAGCTATTAAATTGTCCCACTCTTCATACCTGTCCATTTCTTTGTCTTCTTTACTTTGAATCCTTACCATGTACTTCCTTTTTCATTTTCTTCTTCCTTCTTTTCTGCTACTGCACTTTTGCCTTCTTTTACTTTCTCTGCATATGTTTTCTTTTCCATCTTACCACTATGCTTCAGGATTATCTCTGCATCCTCCTTTTGTATTTTGTCCATATTGCCCCCCCCCCCCCCCCCCAGGAAATATCTCCTTCCTTTCCTGGATCACTCTGCACCACCATTTCCTTAAGTAAATCATCCCACAACCCAACCCAGACAAATGGGTTTTAAAGGTATGTTTTAAAGGTAATTCAGCAGGGATACACTTGGTAATGGGAATCCCTCCCTTGCTTCCTGGGGATTCTTTCTTTTCCCAGTGAACCAAGTCTCTTTATTTCCTTCCATTCTATACCAACTGCTTAAACAGGCATCCATGGATCCTGCTCTGATGGACCTTCTGCATATCTATAAAAAGAACAGCACCAGGATTGCTAGATCTAAGTATTTAAACTTTGCTTGCAGTTTAAAATGGACATGTTGGAGGGACAGGTATGTATCTCACAGAATCCCCATTCTTTGGAATAGGCTTCCATCTATGTCAAACGGAGCCCTTTCCTAAGCTTATTCAAGTGCAGCCTGGACCAGTAGATGGGGAAATGAAAGTTCGCCTCTGGTCTGGCACCTATCTCTGATGGACAAAGACAGTTATTAAATCATGCCTTAACTAACAAACATCCCTTAAAATAACCTCTAAGGCACAATAATCTGTGGGATACATTTGGGTTGCTAGGCTTATAAACGACCCCCTGGTCATTAGGCTGGTATACACCTATGAACAAGCAGTAAAAGGAGTGCCTCTCTGCCAGATAGACAAAGGTTTTAATTCAAGGATTTTTTTATCGTGGACTGTGCTGGATCTTTCCTTTCCAAACCTTTTTGTGAAGATCTCAAAGCTGAAAATGCTATTCTGTTAGTCCTTTTTACCTCTTCTCCATTTTCTGGCTTTCATGCTAAAGCTAGACTTAAAGGATGCATATCGTAACATTGCATTTGCAAGCAGTTCAGATGTTTTTTTAAGATTTTGTGAGTCTGGCTTACATTATCAGTTCTCTGTCTTACCTTTTGGACTTTGCCCTGCCCTAAGAATACTCAAAGTTCTTAGCTTCAGTAATTGCTTATCGTAAATGTTAAGGCCTTCACATTTTTCCATAGTCAGATGATTGTCTTATCTTTGCAGACTCTTTTTTTTCCAGCTATCAAGAGTCTTTAGTAACTTTTCAGAACTCTCTACTGAATCAGGATTTTCAAAACAACTTTCAGATATCCTCTCTCAATCCTTCTCACAGGATTGTATTTCTGGAATTTCTTCTAGTTTCTGCCCTGGGAAGAGACTTTCTTCTTCTAGAAAAGGTAAAGACATTTCAACAATTTTTTTTCCCCATTTTTCAAAAATGGCATTTGTAAGGGAATTTATCAGGATTTTTGAGTACATGGCATCAATAGTTTTCATACTTCCCCTTACCAGACTCCACATGAGGAAAATCCAGTTGTACCTCAGGTCAGTCTAGACTCAGCATCTTCACCCTTTATTGTTTTAGATTCCTGTTCTGGGATTTTAAAAAGTGAGATTTTTTGCTGAGTAGACCAGATCTCTTGCAATCCAGGTCTCCAATTCTCCCTTCACCCCCTGTCTAATCTGTCACTACAGTTGCATCAGACTTGACTAGAAGAGCTTTTTCCAAAGGGATAAAAGCACAAGCGCTGTGGCACCTTCATGATAGGCAGAGTCATATTAATGTCAGAGATTTTGGGTGATCAATGTTTTGAAAACCTTACATCATCTCTGCTATCCTGGACCTCTGCAAGTTTACAAGGACAATGTCAGTGATGTGGTACCTACATAAATAGGGTATATGAGATTGTACCCTCTTTGCATGCTTTCTATGAGAGTCTGGGAGATGGCATTTCTGCTCAGTTTGCCTCTGCAGACTGCATACAAACTTTCAGAAAAAAAATGGTTGCAGTCAAGGTAAACAAGATCAGGATGGACCCACACAAATGGAAAGCTCATCCTGGGGTCTTCCAAGAATTTATCCATCAGTGAGAAATATTTCAAGTAGATATTTTTGCCTCCTCTCAGTACAGACAACTAAATAAATTCTGCTCCAGGGCTGCTTGTAAACAGTTCGTGAAGACTACTGCCTTTTCATTCCCCTGGACAGGAATATTCCTGTATGCCTTTCCACTCTTTTTGCTGATATCTATAGTTGTTATGAAAATCCAGAAGGACTCTACAAAATGGTGGTGCTGACTCCACTGCTAGTAGTTCTCCCTTCTTTTCAAGGCAAGGCATAGACAAATACCACAGGCTTCCCTATGAACTAGATTTGTTCACACAAGATGGAGATTGTTTGACACACCACTAACAGAAAGCTCTACAACTAACTGCCCGGTTGATAGCCACTGCCTTCTGTAGGATCCAGTGAATCCAGATTTACCCATATCTGGATGACATCCTTATCCTAGCACAGTCCAAAGATTCCCTCTTAAGACATCTACACTTCACTATGTCCCTTCTACAAAGTCTAGGGTTCAACCTAAACCTCAAGAAGTCCTACCTGAACCCAGACAAGGACAAGATATTTCTAGGTTGCAGAATCAAAACAGAACGAATGAAAGCTTTTCTCCCACAGGACAAGGTTCTCTGTCTAACTTCCCACTTCCAGGAAGTCTTGGTTTCCCAGACAGTCACTGCAAGGCAATTCCTTTGACTCCTGGGATTGATGGCAGCAACCATTCCCATGATACCATTGGCCAGAATGCATATGCAAAAACTGCAATGGTACCTCAAAAATATCTGGTTACAACACCAGAATCACTTGGAACAAGTTATCCCCCTTCTTCCCTGTTTAAAGAAGGAAATCATTTGGTGGATCCAACAAATACAACTAAACCCGGGGCTTCCACTGCAGCCCCCTCAACCCACACAAATCTTGCATACAGATGCCTCAGACTCAGGTTGGGGAGCCACCTTGCACTCTTACAGAGGCCAAGCTCAGTGGCAACCTCCCATGAAAACCAAATACATCAATGTAAAGGAGATGACAGCAGTTCTTTTAGCTCTACAGACCTTCATACTCCTTCTGCTACCAGGTCCTCTTCTGATAGTGATGGACAATACCACTGTAATGTCGTACATCAACAAACAGGGAGGCACCAAGGCATACCAATTATGCAGGCTAGCCCAACTAATTTGGGACCTAGCATCCCAGCACAAACTATCCCTACAAGCCAGCCACATCCTTTCACAGGATAACAAGCAAGAAAACCTCCTGAGCAGAACATCCTCTCCACAAAACAAATGGATGCTGGACAGGACAGTCTTCCTAGACATAGTCCACCAGTGGGGTACTACACAAATAGACCTGTTTGCCTCCCCCCAGAACAGGCAGCTGCAGACCTTCTGCACAAATACTTACTCCCCCCAAGCCTGGAGAGTAGATGCCTTCAGTTTCACCGGGGAGGGGAAGTTCCTGTACGCCTCCCCCCCCTCCCTCTGATTCAGAATGTCCTTCTGAAAATCAGGAAGGATAAACCAAAAATCTTGCTAGTGACTTCCTGCTGGCCAAGGCAGCACTGGTTCCCCTTCTACACAATTTAACCAAGGGCAATCACTGCAAGTTACCCCACAAGGTGGACCTTCTAACACAAGACAAAGGAACTCTCCTACACCCACACTTGTAAATGCTATCCCTGACTCTGTGGGTGATAAATTACTAACCACATTCAGATACTACTATTCAGAGGATATGCTATCAGTCCTGAGGGAGGCCAGGAAACTCACTACTAGAAAATCATATCTTCCTAAATGGGAAATATTTACTCAGTGGTGTCTGGAACAGGAAAGGAGGAAAGGGACCTTTACGAGGCTGACACCCCCCCCCCCAGTCCTCTCATATATGTGTCAACTTATAAAGGGTAGACTTTCCTATTCATCAGTGAAAGTGCACCTGTCCACATTATCAGCCTGCTTACCTTTAGATCCTCCTTGTTAGCCAGGCTACATGTGAAACTCATCCTCAAAAGGGTCTTACATATCAGAACACCTAAGCAGTCTATCCCTCCTCCATGGGACCTGAACTTCATCCTGGAAAAACTCACCCAGCTCCCTTCGAACCGGCTAATACTGCCTCTCTACAGTTTTGTACTTGGAAAACAGTACTGTTAGTGGCTATTACCTCTGCAAGAAGGGATTCTGAGCTACAAGCCTTAATAGCATACTCACCTTATACAATTTTTCATAGGGACAGAGTCACACTGAGAACTAGCCCTTCCTTCATGCCCAAGGTAGTCAATGACTTATCTCTAAATCAATCCATTAACCTACCCAATTTTTTCCCCTCTCACACTAACCAAAGAGAGAGGATACTCCACTCCCTAGATGTCCACAGGCAACTGAGATTTTCCCTGGACAAGACTAAAGACATTAGGAAATCCAAACAACTCTTTGTATCTTTCCACCCCAGGGCATTGGGAAGGGCAGTTACCACACAGACCATTGCATCCTGGATTAGAAAGGCAATTGGTTTCTGCTACTCACACCCCAGAAAAAAAACTCTAGTTGGGGTTAAGACACACTCCACACTTCTAAGGCCTTCCAAAAAGGCATGGACACAGCTTCCATTATGGAAGCAGCTACTTGGTCCACTATACACACTTTCACCAAACATTAAAAATTTGACCAAATCTCCAAAGCACATGCAGGATTTTCCAGGGCAATTCTACAAGGCTTTGTGGAATCATCTTCCGCATCCACCCCCCCCCCCTTTCATCAAACTAAGCTGTGGTACTCTCCCACACCAAGAATACTGCAACATAGGAATAGAAGGACACAGAATAGTTGTGCAAAATCTTACCATAACCATAGATGTCCTTCTCCTCCATGTTGCAGTATTCCTTCCCACCCACCATTCCCCCTCAAAGACTCTACAAGTCTAACTGCTCCCTGATGCCTCTCTCCATTACAGAAGAGACCCAGGCCCTTATTCAAGTCACCTTTGGCTGCCTATCCCATGGGGCCATCTACTTTGCCTGCTTAGCTTCAAGTTCTGTGGATTGTGCATGCAGATGTCACAGATAAGGTCCCTGGTTTATGGCCCTACATGTGAAGTCCCATGCAGCTGCAACAGCCAAGCTGAAGCTTTTGTATAGGAGCCAGTGTACAGGTCACCCGAAGGCAGGAAATCCCTCACCAAGAATACTGCAACATGGAAGAGAAGGACATCTATGGTTATGGTAAGATTTTACATAACTATTCTTTCTTCCTGAAAGCCAGAAGTATCTTTCTTGATATAAAATTAAATTGGTTTCTGTTCATTTAAAGTTGATCCTCAGCACATTCTTATAGTATGCAAACAAGACTATACCACTGATGGGTATTGTGCATACTTCTCAACAGTCCAGATTTTTACAGAATGTCCAGATTTTTGCCTAATATTTCTGGTCTGTTTCTCATAATATTTGTGGTTTTCTGGCAAATCACTTAGGACTGAAGTCACTAAATAATGACATACATTTGAGTTTCAAACTTCATATCCAGCAGAAAATTAATGCTAACACAAATCATATGATTATAGCAACTTTCTAAGTTTATAAGTGCAATATTTTAAATCTTTATATATTTTTGGTTCTCTGTCCCTCCATTAACATAGCTTTTGAAAAGATTTCTTGTGCTAAGAGGTTGAGATGCATAGTATTGTTATGTCTGTGGACATGAGATGACAGATCTCCAGTACAAATTTTGGAATTATCCATTGTTGCAACACTAGCAATATGTGACAGCTTCAATGGTTCCAAATGCATTTGGCTAACCTTTTCATTTAATCATCTCTAGTCCTTTCCAAGTGTCTATGCATTTGGACAATGCAGTTAACTTTTGTAGTCAGATCAGTTATAACTAAAAACCGAATGCACCCTTCTTGGATGTCCAGTGATTTGTTATTAATGAAGCTATTGTCTATTGCTGGGAAAATCTCAGTATGTACTTGCTGTAGGCTAATAGATTCATCTACCAATCAGAGCTCCTTAGAGATAAACAGTAGTGGGTGTAAGGTAAACCTCAGTAACTTATGGCACCCAGATGTTTTTACTACCTTGTGCAAACTTAATTTCACCAAATTACCTGAGCATCATATAGGGCCACCATAACTGTCCTGTGATATATGTTTCTGTGCAATCTGTATTATGATGTAATCATTTATTATGTCATAACTATTAAGTATTAGTCTATTAATTTATAGACAGTTACTTACTGGGATTGTCCATCTAGGTATAAATTACCCATTTTACTAGAGGCCTGGGGAGAAACCCTCCAAGTATAGCATATGTATAAAAAATTCAAAAAGCAGATAAGAAAATTAAAATTAGTTAATTGAATTTAACAGAATGAATGCACATATAAACATACTAAAACATAAAAAAGAGTTTTACAAAAGTCAACAGTATATATCAATAGATAAAATTTTTTGTGGGTACAACAATGTTTCAAAACAAAGAAAGCAGAAGGAGAGAAAAGAGAAATCCATTTGCAAAAGATGCTTTTAAAAAGTGAGGCTTGAGGGAAAAAAAAAAGTCACGTCAGTGAAAGTGAAAGTTATATAGCAGTATGCAGGAGGAGCAAGGAAAGAAGGCACGTTTGAGAGTCAGCACCAGAGAAACAGGTAGAAGTGTTAATGGATATGGTTGAGGGTGAACTAGATAATTAGTAGATAAGCTGAGTGAGAAGGAGTTGGGGAAGGCTGAGTTAGAATATGTATGATTATTTATTTATTTACTGACGTATGATTATTGTGAAAGTCTATCTAGAAAGTGCCCGTTTTCAGTGGAGGCCTGTGAAAAAAAGCTTTAAAGTATTACAAAAACATTTTAAGAAACCATTTTTAAAAGCTTCAAAATAATACAAAACATCAACAGTTTAAATAATTATACTAAATTAGATAATGTGAAAACATTGGTTAAAATGCAGTGTATATGACAATTGTTTAATCTTTAGAGAATGTTTGGCCAGTTTAGAGGAAATAAAGGTAAGTTAGTATAATATGCGTTGGAACTGCAACGCGAAGTGAGAGGGAAAAAACAGGGTTATGGCATAATTTCAGGAGAGAGAAACTGATTGAAGTTAAGATGTCCGTAATTAAGCGGGAGTTAAGGAGGTGTAAGGTATAAATAGGTTCTTGTTTATATTTAGGGATATAGTTGATCATTGAGTTGAGCAAGAACAGAGACAGATTTTGGCTAGGAAGACTTTCAGAATGGTTTTAAAGGCCTGGAGGGAGGTTACTGATCTGATGGCTATAGGTAAGGAATTTCAGCTGCGGTGGTGCAGTGGTAGCATTGTCACCTCACAACAAGAGGTTCTCCCATTTGGTTCTCGGCTAGAGTACCTTCTGTGTGGAGTCTGCATGTCCTCCCCGCAGTTGAGTGGTGTTTGAAAGACTTGCGTGAAAGGGCGGGCCTTCATTGAAGGTTGGGTGTTGGGCTGGCATCTTGGCACCATAAAAATCGACTGCCAATCATTATCGGACTGGAGTTCCGCTGTAGCGACCTCTAACCGGGAAAAGCCAAAAGAAGAAGCAACATGGTATGAGTACAGATCATGCCCAGAAGATTTGATAGGTTTGTGGACAAAGAGGTTTTTGGTCATTAGAACACATCACAATGACTGAGTGGGAACATAGTTGTGTAGAATGGTATTTAATGTAGAACAAGCAGATGGATACTGGATATTTTTATAAGTGGTAAAAACCTGTGTATATGTTTGTTGATGGGGTAGTTCTAATCAATTTTGACTTTTTACTGCTATTTACTGGTGGACTCTGAAAAGGGTAGTTGCTGAAAATGTAGTAACGCTATTATTGTATTGTTCAGGTTTGCTTTTTGTGATGCCTGGAGGTTAGTAAGGATTGGAATTCCATAAAGTAGTGAGGACAGGAGATAATTAGAGCCTACTGTACTTTTAGTTGCATTCATGATGTGTTTCACTCTTTAAAACATCTCTAGTTTTTAGCGATTTTTTTTTGTGCAGTTTTGTATATGCGGGTTCTTCTTCTTCTTCTTTTCCCAGTTAGTGGTTACCACAGTGGATCACCTGTCTGCTCATGATTGGCAGTGAAGTCTTACAATGTCAAGTTGCCAGCCTGGCACCTGACATTCCACAGAAGGCACACACATGCGCGCACGCCAATTTTAGAGTGTCCAATCCACCTACAGCATGTCTTTGGGATGTGGGAGGAAACCAATGTACCCAGAGGAAACCCACGTGACCACAGGGAGGACATGCAGACTCCACACAGAAGGCACCCCAGCCTTCTATCAGGGAATTGATTTGATGCTTTCTACTTTTTTCTATCTAAGTCTCCCTCACTTGTACAATATGACTGACCTCTTGGCACTTCCAACATTGTTATACAGAACTTCAAACACATTTTATCTGCATACCACAGTGTGGGTAATACTGCTTAATACAACAGTATTATTTATAGTATGCAACAGTTCAACAACATATGAAAGAAGAGTAAACAGGAGCACTCCAGGGGTTATACCTTTATTCACAGAGTATTACACATTTATTTCTACTGGTATGACACTTTCTAAGGCTCTTCTATTTATTTTTTATGACAGCACATGCAGAAAAATACTAACCTGCTTCGTGACGCAGCCTTTGCAACCTAGCATCATGGCCTTGCTGGTTCACAGCCTGCTCATCTGCAGCTGCTAGAGAAATGCAGTGATATTTCGCCATACCTATCCATAGTATACACAAGCTAGGCAATTATTAACTACTTAGTAAAATTAATACTTACTCAATACTGGGGCATTAGGCATCTGCCGAGAATCCTGGATCCACTGTTCCAGTACACCCCCCCCCCTCCGCCGCTTCAGGTCAGCATGGTGGTGCCTGACATGCTCACCAGTCCGGGGGATACCTCTGGCACTGGTAAGGTCACAGGCGAGACTGTCCCAGGCCTCCGTTTGATACTGCGAGCCCTGGTACTGGTCCTGCAGTAGTCTCTGCACATGGTGTTTTACCAGAAGCCATACCATGAATTTAGACTCCTGGATGTCCCAGCGCTGCGCTCTAAATCGAGTACCTTCACCCACATCAGCCATTTTGCCTGCAGTAGGAAGCTACAACCAGTTATGGGAAGTATTCCCACCTATGGGGTTAAAATACGGCCATTTTCCTGCACTTTTCCATGATTGGCCAGTTTTAAAAAGGCTAAGCTATGGGCACACCTGCTTACCTAAGGTTGGCAGTGCTTAAAGAGGTATACCACTGGGCAGATTGAATTGGCTCCCCTACACATTGCTTACACTTACTAAGTTGAGCTGTGCTGTGGTTAGCATTGCTCAATAGTTAATTAGCACCATATTTGCCTTTTAGCGGTGATTTATTTTTCATTACAGGTTATATATGTGTCTGGCATCCGTGATTCATGTGTACATACACTGTATTGGGTCCTGGGGACTTCTACACTTTATTACAATAACACCTCAAATCTATGCTTACTGCAGTACTCCAGTTCACATATTTATGTCCTGTGGCAGGTTATACAACATCACACTGTACATAGATTCAGTTCACATGTTTGGTTTGATTTTCCTGTGATGAGGATTAGTTTGCTGATACCTCATTTATACGTATTGCTATAATGGCTTAGTGGTTAATTACTATGACTGTGATGTACAGGGTCCTGAGTTTGAGCCTTCCAGAAGCTGTTTATTTTGTTGCTGGGCAGAACACGGGCTGTTGGGTACAGAGTGATTAAGGCACTTTAAAGCAGTTGTAAGAGGTTATGCGCAGCTTTGTGTGTAGCTAAGCACTGCTAACCTCCGGTTATAGGTTCTTACACTCAGTTAGCTTCTACTTTGCTTAATCTGCGTAGGCAATGCTTACCCCTGAGCAAACGCACTTAAACATGCTTACTAGTGCTTATATATGCTTACTACTGCTTATTTGTGCTTAAACCTGTTTAGTAGTTCATTATTCATTATGACACTGACACTTCACATGTGCATTTAATGCAGTACTCCAGTTCACATTTAAATGTTATTTACTAGGTTATATAACAAAAAAAAAATGTAAAAAAATGTTCATATACAGATTTCACATGGAAAATGATATTTGCTGCAGTGGTACTCGAACCGGTAATGCCTGCTCGTTTGGCAGATGCTGTGACCACTACTCGACTGCTGTGCTGCTTCATTTGCATATATCTTCCTTGTTATCCTCTTCAGCCTTTTAAGCTGCTTTAACCGTAGCTATATGATGGGCACACCCGCGCACCTATGGGCTGTACTCGGAGTTTAAAAAAAAAATAAAGGGGTTTCTTCTTTTTATTTTTATGTCCTGTTGCTGTTGTACAAGTGGGGGACTGTTGGTGTAGATATACAGACACCTATAAGCGGTCACGCTCATTTATTTACACTTTCTGCTCTTCTACTTTGCAGGAGCATGTTTATTCTGAGAGCTCTGCTCTCAGACACGCCCCCTGCACTCATCCACGCTCCGTGTAGGATTAGAAGTTCAGGCAGCGCGCCTTCATTAATATGCATGCCATGCTGCCGTCCTCCTCCTAAACGTCCGCTTCCGTGCAGGACTAGACTAGTCCTGCATGGATGATTAGTAAATCAGGGAGAATGATTTAATATTTAGAGAAATATTAACTCGTTTCTAGAAAAATTAACACATTACAGCCGAGTGACGCATCCAGGTTCTTCTATAATTACATTGTTCTGACTCCTCTAAGCATCAAATATTGCTTGTACATATTTGCATTAATAATTCCAAAACCATGCTACATACAAAGAAATGAAAGATTTCATCTTAAAGCTTACACATTGGCAAACACAACCATATGGATATTTAATTATGTTTAGTAAAGATAAAGAAGTATTAATTGCTATTCATATAATATTTATATTGTCATAAATTTCATGTTTTTCTAAATATCTCAACCAAGTAACAAAGACAGAACTACGTAACCTCACATGAAAGCTGTCAGCTAGTTGAACAAAGTGCTGCTGACAGTATATGTGTAACTTGAGTGGTTGCTGAGATATTGTAAGTTGTTTACAAAATATTACAAACATAATAGTTACTGTGTTTACTGTGATTTATAAAATCCTGATTAAGACCTAGAACCTAAAGAATACTACCACTATAAAAATAGTTTGTGCTGATGAGTTTGAAATTTACAATTTGTTAACAAGCTTTATAGTTTCACTGATATGAACATTTGTTTGAAATGCAAGGACATCATTTTATTATTTTACAAAGCTTAGGTTCCACCCATTGGAAGTTACAGTGCAGACTTTCAGAGCTCCATTGCATGGAATGAGTTACAGGTAATTTAGTGCAATACAAACAGAAGTTGCAACATAGAGACCGTAGTGGTACAGCAGTTAGCATGGTCGCCTCACACCAAGAGGTTCTTTGGTTTGATTCTTGGATGGAGTGCCTTCTGTGTGGAGTCTGCATGTCCTCTCTGTGGTTGAGTGAGCTTTAAAGATATGCAGATAGGTGCATGTGTGTGTGCCTTCTCTGAAAGTTGGGTGCTGGGCTGGCAACTCAACACTGTAAAAATTCCACTGCCAATCAATCTGCAGACTGGTGATCCACTGTGGTGACCCCTAACTGCCAAAAGACATTGCTTTTTTTACAATCAGAAATTGCAACATGAAGTGAGAGAAAAGCAGGGTTATGGTATATTTATAAAGAATACCAAGGTAGAAAGAGTAAGGAGGTGTAAGGTATACTTGTTCACAGTTTAGGGATGTAGTTTATCTTGGTGTTGAGCAAGAACAAGGCCAGCTTTTGTCTAGGAAGTCTTCCAGAATGGTGTTGAAGGAAGGAGAGAGAGTATTGACATGATGGCTACAGGTAAGACATTCCAGGCCTTAGTAACACGGTATGTATAGATAATGCCCAGCAGATTTGATTGGTTTGTGGACAGGAGGAAGTTTTGGTCATTAGATCATACTGACGTACAAGGGTCATAGTTGTGTAGAATATTATTTATTGCTGGACAAGTAGTTGGATGCTGGATAACTTTATAGGTGGTTCAACACTGTGCATATTCTAGTTGATGAGATAGCTCTAACTAATTTAGGCTTTTTAGTGCTATACAATGGTGGGCTCTGAAAGGGCTATTTGTTGCAAACTTAGCAAATTTGTTGTAGCATTTTTCAAGTTTTGTTTTTTGTGATCCCTAAAGGTTAATAAAGTAACGTTGAGCAAGTGGTGGAAAAATAAACTAATAACCAAAAATAACCTCCACAGTCACCAAGCACAAATAAATCCGATTCAGGTAATAAGGTTCGACAGTTTAATACTTCTCAAAACGGCAACAAATGAGGGGCGTGGCCAAGGATGAACACAGGATAGCAGCAGATTTCTTCAGCTCCACCAATTTCATTACATTGACAGGAATTAATTACTTAAAAAATTAATTTTTGAAGTAATTTTCTTTCTAAATATGTTTGTTTTATATAGTTCTTGAACTATATCTAAAAAAGAAAGGAAATCTTAATAATATTCCTGTCAGAAATTACTTTGTAAATTTTCCTGTCAGTTTATCAGTCTGAAATGAGTTCCAGTAAGACAAATTCTCAAGACTCCAGCATCAAGAAAGAACTTCAGTCTCTGATAATTATAGTCCAGCAACTTACTGCTAAGATGGATAAAATGGATACTAAAATAGACACTTTCATAGCAAAAACTACAAAATAAATAGACTTGTTACATATGGACCTGCAACAACAGAAGATCCAGATGACAGGCATAGAAGAAGCTGTGAATGACATGGAAAATAGAATACAAGAAGAGGAAATCAACATTGAGTTTCTGCTGAAACAAAATACACATTTACAAACAAAGCTGGATGACCTGGAAAATAGATCTAGGCGCAATAACATTAGGATTTTTGGACTGCCAGAAAATATTGAAGGTAACAATATTACTTCTTTTTAACAACATGGCTCCCTAAAACTTTAGATTTACCAGAAGCATTCTCTTTTGGTATCGAAGAGCACATAGATCTATAGCTAATACTAACTCTAACAAAAACTATCCTAGATCAGTTATAGTTAGATTTCTATCATCTTTTGATAAAGAGATGGTTCTTAAATCTGCTTGGGCTAAAGCTCCTGTTAAGATCAATGAAACAACTCTTGGCGTTTTGACAATGACTATTCTTCCATGGTATTAGCTAAAAGAAAAGTTTTTCTGCCACTAATAAGGGAGCTTAAAAAGCACAGTTTAAAACATACCTTCTGTTTCCTGCCAAGCTTAAAATCTTCCTTCCTGATGGTCCTAAAATTTTCGATGACTTAGACTCTGCTTTACTGTTTATCAAAAAAAATAAGATTTTGGAAAAAATAGAAGAAATGGAATGGGCTAGTCCTTCGTTAAAGAGACTGGCAACTGAAACTTCATGGAAGACTTCAGAGAAGAAGAAGAGACTAAAAAACAAATGATTTGTACTATGTTTTTTTTTCTCTCTCATCATTTTATTTTATTATTAATCTTTTTAAATATAGTTCCTGCATTTCCAAGAAGCAACAAATATTTTGAAAAAGATTTAATCAAAGTTATTCTCTGTGTGCAAAGAAATGTTTTGTTTCATAACTAGTCAAAATATCTGGAGATTTAATGGCAAGCTGTGATTTAACTTGTTTCTCTTTCTGAAGAGGAAAAATAAGGTCAGTAATTTGATACATTTTTTTTCCTTTAAAAGTTTATATGTTCTTCAAATGCTATTCCTAATTATACTTTCTTGATTACACCGCTTATGCTTGTTTGTAAATAATCTGTCATGCTTTAACTAATAATAATTAGAACTAAATAATAGTAAATAATATGTTTTGTTTTTAACTCTATTAATATAAACAGTAAGTAACATTCTATTGTATATACTTCTTATAGCTTTCTCATTTTTTTTTATTATTTCTGCCTTACACCCTTTTACTTTCTACTCTCTTTTCTTTTCTTTATTAATATATAGAAATGCTTTTGATCATATAGACACAGTAAATAATAAGATTTGCATAGGGGTTGAGTTGGGACAAAAATGTTGAGTTTTGTTACTTATTAATAATGTTGGGCTTGATTTCACTTACATAGAGTCTGTAATAACTTGTAGAATGCATTGTGAAGGTTTTGTCATGTTTAGATGCATTTACACTGCTAAATGAATGTTTGTCACTAGTTTTTAATAGGTTTCCCACCAAAATGTTAAGAGAGACAATCTGGGATGTGGGCTGTCTCATGCACAGTGTCCATGAGCTACTTCAAAAGCTTCAACTCTCAGAATTCTCACAGAGAAGCTGAAAGCAGCTAGTCTCACCTTTGACCTAGATATCACATTGACACATCACAGATACAGGAATGACACTACCTAATTATACTTTCTTGATTACACTGCTTATGCTTGTTTGTAAATAATCTGTCATGCTTTAACTAATAATAATTAGAACTAAATAATAGTAAATAATATGTTTTATTTTTAACTCTATTAATATAAACAGTAAGTAATATTCTATTGTATATACTTCTTATAGCTTTCTCTTACATTTTTTTTATTTCTGCCTTACCCTTTTACTTTCTACTCTCTTTTTCTTTTCTTTATTAATATATAGAAATACTTTTGATCATATAGACACAGTAAATAATAAGATTCGCATAGGAGTTGAGTTGGGACAAAAATGTTGAGTTTTGTTACTTATTAATAATTCTGGGCTTGATTTCACTTACATAGAGTCTGTAATAACCTGTAGAATGCATTGTGAAGGTTTTGTCATGTTTAGATGCATTTACACTGCTAAATGAATGTTTGTCACTAGTTTTAATAAGTTTCCGCCAAAATGTTAAGAGAGACAATCTGGGATGTGGGCTGTCTCATGCACAGTGTCCATGAGCTACTTCAAAAGCTTCAACTCTCAGAATTCTCACAGAGAAGCTGAAAGCAGCTGGTCTCACCTTTGACCTAGATATCACACTGACACATCACAGATACAGGAATAGCAGATTAATAATATGTGTTAAAAACATATGTCCCAAACATATACATTACTATAACTCATTTAATTCATCTGATTGACAAGCATAAATAATTTTATAACTCTATACTGGAAGAAATTGTCATGTGATATATTTTAAAGCAGTAGTATAGCATGTTTGTAAAATCTGGTTACTAAAATGTGTTTGCTGTGCATTATTTTGTATAAAGCAGACAGATTTATTAAAGGGACAGCAATGTAAGATGGTGCTCAGTAAAGATACAACTCAGTGAGATCAGATATATATATATATATGTATGTGTGTGTGTGTGTGTGTGTATGTGTGTGTGTGTATGTGTGTGTGTGTGTTTGTGTGTATGTATGTGTGTGTGTGTGTGTGTTTGTGTGTGTGTGTATGTGCGTGTGTATGTGTGTGTGTGTGTGTGTGTGTGTGTATGTGTGTGTGTGTATGTGTGTGTATGTAGATATGTATATAAATGTTTCTGAGAATCTGCTTAACTATGAAGTATGATTTATAACAATTTATATGAATACAATACTTTATTCTATTGGTAATAATGAGTTTGAGTAAATGCTCATATACAAGCAATTCAAGGTTTTTTTTTGGAAGCTGTTAACTGTATTTACATGACAGAAAATAGATGCATCCTAATATATGTAATGTCTGAATCATATTAGCCAAAGTTTTTGATTTAAACGAATGTTAGAACTTATTTTTCTCTCCTCTTGATTTCTAACATCAAGATTATTTGAATGCTATTTGAATACAAGTGTTTTATATTACATGGATGTATATAGTAGTATGAACAGTTTTTAAAAAAAAAAAAAAAAAAGATTTATTTTAGTTTATATGATGCTGTTTTACCAAATGTGTAGTCTTGTCTTGCTAGATAATTGAATTGAAAACTGTTAACTTCAGTTAAATATAACTAGTATTAAATTGATAAGGTGGTAGCTGACGTACTGCTGCTTAGGGTAGGGGTTAACTTGAGTGGTAAATACTACTCTAAGTTGGAGTTTATAACTCCAGGCTGGATGCAAGGTTTAATCCTTACATTATTTTCACTTGTTCATTGTTATTTGTATATAGTTTTGACATCCACAATATATTTTGTACATTCATTGTCACTACAAACAAAATTGAATCCTATACGAAATCCCATAAGAGATTCAATAAATACAGCTATATTTAAAGGTTCACCTAAAGGAGGAGATGTAACATTACTTATCTTGTTATTTGTTATTTTGATCATAAGATTCTTAAGTTTTAAAAATGCCAAATAACATCTTTAAAAGGAATTTCTTTAAACATTAATGGATTGAATAATCCATGTAAAAGGGCAAGCCTAATAAGATACATTAATTTACATAAGGCCAACTTAGTCTTCCTACAAGAAACCCATCTCTTGAAAAAAGATATTGATAAACTAGCCACAAACAAATATACAGTATTGGTTAGTTCAGAGCACACTCAGAAAAAAAGAGGAGTGGCTATTTTATGGAATAAAAGTATGCCCATTCCTAAAACCATTAAGTCTTATCAGGATGACAAAGGAATGTTTTGTATGGTTACAATACAAATTAATGGGAAGACTTATACTTTAATTAATGTATATTGGATACCTGGAATTGGTATTAATACAGTGAAACATCATCTTGATAAGATCATATCATTCTCTATAGGAGATATTATTTTAGCTGGTGACTTTAATTGTATACTACATGAAAGTGATACTACCACTATAGGAAAGAGAAGAATTACATCTAATGCAAAACATTTAAAGGATTTTGCTAATTCTTATCATTTGAATGATATTAATAATCAGATAGATTCAAAATTATTACCATACACCTTTTTTCTAACAGATACAAAACTTATTCAAAAATAGATAGGGTCTTTATTTCTAACCAGATGGTAACAGATTTAATTAATTCCAAAATCATTTCATGTCCTATATCTGATCATAATTCAATTGTTTTTGAATTCATGATAAAAAATACTCATAATATTCAGATCAAAAGGATACCAGCATACTTAACTCAACTAAAAGACTATAAAGAATATATACTTTCAGAAGTAAAACATTTTTTAGACATAAATAACACTCCTGAAGTCTCCATTGTTTATGTTTGGGATGCCTTAAAATCATATCTATATGGACACAGTATCAGATGGTATAATAATAAAAGGAAATCTTGGGATAAGGAATTGTTAGATATTCAAAGTAAATTAGACTCTTATAAACATAATAATAAAGAAAATATTATGGACAAGAAAGTTATTGAAGAAATAAGCAAACTAAATGAGAAATACAAAGAAATTTTAACCCATAAAGTTAAAATAACTTTAGAGAAATACAAGTTTTTGTCTTATTCAATAAGCCCCAAATACTTACATAGACTTAAAAATAAAACAAAAAGGTTGAATAAACAAAACCATATCAAAGAAATCTTTTCTCTAAGGAAAAAGAAGAATGTTTCTAGTATACCAGAAATACTAGATGAATTTAGAAATCACTTTCACAAAATTAACCATAATAATATTAACATGGAACCTAAAGATAAAATAAAGGAGTTTATAACCACAAATATGAATAAAAAGCTTAATAAACAACAGATTAAACTATTGGACAAGAGTATTTCATATACAGAAGTTATTACACAAATAAATAAACTTAAATCAAACAAAGCACCGGGTAATGATGGTATTATACCAGAGATATATAAAATCCTTTCTAAAAATACATATTCATTAATACATAAGGTTTTTGTTTTGGCCCAAACTGAGTTAATAACCCCCCCCCATCTTGGCAATATACATTTATTTCACCAATTTTAAAACCTAATAAAGATCCAACTAGATGTTCTTCATATCGGCCCATCTCATTACTTAATGTTGATTATAAAATGTTTATGAATATCTTTGCTGATAGATTGAAGACAATCATTCCCGGCATTATAGATATAGATCAGACAGGCTTCATTGTAAATAGAAATACTTTTGATAATATAAGAAGAACTTTAACATTAATAGATTTAGCAAATAGGAAAAAGAAAGATTTAACACTTATTAGTCTTGATATAAGTTCAGCATTTGATTCAGTAAGTTGGGACTATCTGTTTACCTTAATGAAGTGCACAAACTTCTCGGATGCATTTGTAAATCTAATTGAACATTTATACAAAGGAACGTTGGCTTATATTAAGGTAGGAACATATGTTTCACAAAAAATACCCATTCTTAAAGGTACAAAACAAGGATGTCCACTTTCTCCACTATTATTCACTTTAGTAATGGAGCCTTGGGCTAATTTGATCAGAAACAGTACTGACATAGAGGGTTTTGAAATAGATGAAAATACAACATCCAAAATTCAACTTTTTGCAGATGATGTTCTAATTACATCAGCAGGATCTAATTCTTCTATACGGTCTCTATTTGATAACATGATGAATTTTAAAAGTATTTCTGGTTTAATATTCAATGAAGAAAAAATTAAAATACTACCTATATATATACACGAAAAAATATTCTCATTAGTGATTTTACTAAATATGTACCCAATTCAGGTCAGATAACTTATTTAGGTATAATACTATCTAAAGATATTAAATCTATTATATATAATAATTATAATACCTGTTTTCTTAATATACAAAATCTTTTTAATACCTGGAATAATATGTTTTTTACTATGGAGGAGAGACTTACAATTATTAAAATGATAATATTCCCCAAGATTTTATACTTAATACAATCAATAATACTTCCACCTACAAAAATAATTATCAAGAAACTGAACACACTAATGTTAAATTTCTTATGGGCACCTAATAGACCTAGGATTGCATTAAAGAAACATACTAATAGCTGGTCTCAAGGGGTATTTCTTTTCCAGACTTTAATTTATATACTATCTCTTCTATTGTAAAAGTTATTACTTTATTAATAGATCAGTCATATGTCACAAAATGGAAAGATTATTGGGAGCTAATTAGTATACACTTCATGAAAATCTCCTTAACACATAAAAATATGATTGTAAATAACTCCATGTTATGGTTACTAAAGGAATTTTGTACTTCACCTATTACACCTAAACATATGGTTTGTTACCCATTAAATATTATTATTAGTTATCGTAACTTTATATTCATGCACCCTAAGTATAGGGAATGGAATTTTATTGTATTTCCTATAATGTATACTCAGGGTATGCTTTTGTCATCTACTTCTGAAGGAACTCATTTAGCTATAGATAATGATCTGAAGTACTGGTATCGGTTGATATCTGATAATAAAGTTAAAAATCTAGATTTCTTAAAACAAGAATTTGATCTAAGAGAAACTTGCTGGTTAGAGGTTCAGACCTTTAGACAACATCTCATTAATAAAATAGATTTAATGTCTATAACTGTTAAAGAATCTATTCCAACACTGATTGATTACTTGATATTAAATTTACAACATAAAGTTTCTGATAAAGGTAAACTTTCATACATACATAAAGTTATCAGACAAGAAACTTTTTACAGTGTAGATTCATACTGGAATGATTTCACTTCTATTAATGGGGACCCACCAAATCAACAAGATAAACAATATATATTGGAATCTGCTTATAGAACTACGTCTTCCATTGTCTGGAGACTTTATACATGGAAATTTTTACATAGATCTTTTATACACCTTTGATGATGAATAAAATAAATAATAAAGATAATCTATGTAAGAGATGTAATGTAGAAATTAATGCTGACTGGGCTCATATGTTTTATGACTGTATAAAATTGAAAGAATACTGGAAGTCAGTTAATGAATTTTTGCAGGCTCTTTTTACAGATAATTTCATTATTTCTAAATCTCTTATATTATTCAACACACCTGTACCTCAAAGTGTTAAAAGGTTAAGCTTCCCTTGTTATGGTCTATTCTAGCAGTGGCTAGGAAAATAATAACTAGAAATTGGATTTCAGATACACCTCCTTCGTTCAATGAATTTAAAAATGTTATGAATATAGTGTGCCATATGGAAATAAACACAATTAGGACTAGAACAAATAGAAAAACATCTTATTTTATTGTATGGGATAATTTACAAAATTTGTTAAAAAAATTTTAATTTCAATAGCATGGTATTTTAGTTTAATTAATTGATCTGATTGTAGTGGATGTCTTTGTAAATACTTTAGTTGTTTTGTTGACTATTATAATAATACCTATTTTTAATTACTTGTATAAAATTGTTATGATATTTCTCTTATATGTTAAAACAATAAACCTGTTTTGAAAAAAAAAAAAACGGCAACAAATGAATGCCAACAATAACGTACACAAACCACATGTTTTCGTCTACAACTTCTTCAGTAATAACAGCCATCATTAAATACATGTGTTTTTATATACATTTCAACCCATATAACATTCAAATTACCCAATCATGGCCCACGCTACTTAATTAGTGTTTTCAAAAAAATGCATATGCATATTGTACAATACTAAAAAATTGATAAATAGAGTAAAATGCATAAATATACCATATCAATTCAACAACTAATCTTCAATTCACTCAATACTATTTATAAAAAAAGTGTTTGAAACCAATTTCTGAAATAAATTGAATGTAACTTGTGTATAAACTACTTGGTGTGTAACACATTAAAATCTAGTGAATAGCACCATCTAGTGGTGTTTACTAAAACACAAGCAACTTTTAAAAAATATATATGAAATCTCATTGAAACCTCATGGAAATATAAAATTAAAAACATCAACAGTTTAAAATTAAATTCCTAGTAGTGTACTAACCCAGTCTTAATGTGATTTAAAAACATAGTGTTAAAGCTTTGCAGCTCTTAATTTCAGTACTGGTGCCAAGGACACCATATCATTAAGCCCAAAGTTTCTACTTGCATCTAGAAATAATTGCCAGTACAACTCCCTGTATTCGATGAGAGTTTCCCACATACCCCCCCTAGGATTAGTGAGAACCACCTCCAGTACAAAAAATTGATAACCCGGAGTACCACATTTCATAGAATGCTTACGCAATGCATTTTTCTCATTTTTAACTCTAACATCATAAAGGTGCTCATAAATTCTTTGCCTGAGCCTCCTTTCACTTTTCCCAATATAAAATGAAGAACATTTCTTACAAATAGCAATATATATGATGCCTTTAGTGTCACAATTGGCAAAGGTGTTTAAATGAAGTGTCTTACACCTCGCTTGTAAGTAAACACAGTCTCCACACATTAAGTATGTGCAGTAACTGCACTTACCACATTTAAATAAACCTTTCTTCACTTTATTGTTCTTGTTCATTACATTGGTGTTAAAGTCATTTTCTAATATGTTCTTAATACTTCTTCCCTTACGGTAAGTGTAAGTTAATTCATTATCAAAAATGTACTCCAAATCCGATATTTTTGAAAAGCTATTCCACTCTCTAGTAAATATCTTTCTTATAAGTACTGAATGTTCACTGAGGGTGGTAATAAGTCCGGCACTGTGCTGACCAGTGTGTTCATTGTGTTGCTTATTTGACTCAAAAGTCACACCTGTACCCAAAATAGGGGCAAACGTGTCATCCCTTTTGATGTTCACTTCTTCAAAAATATTATTAAAAAATTCTTGTGAATACCCTCTCCTGGTAAATAACTCTCTCAAATAATTGACCTCTTCTAAAAATACTTCATTGTCAGATGTCATTCAGCTCAAACGCACAAGCTGCCCTTTCACTACACCCTTCTTTTGATGTGGGGGATGGCAACTGGCATAATGCAAATAAGAATTAGAGAAAGTTTCCTTTCTGTATATACGTGATGTAAAATTTCCATTATTTTTACCAATACAAACATCCAAGTATCTCAGTTCATGAAGGTCAAAATTTTTTGTAAACTTTAAAAAACTAGTGGTACTATTGACATAACTCAAAAGATTAACAAATTCATCTTGATTGCCCTTCCAGAAAAAACACAAGTCATCAAGAAACCTGGTGTATAAAGCCCATTTGTTGTAAAAGGGAGAATTAAGTAGAAATTTTTCTTCCCAATATGCCATGATGATATTGGCATAAGTTGGGGCACAATGTGTCCCCATGGCAACACCTTTTTCCTGCTTGTAGTACTCCCCTTGGAAATAAATGTAGTTATTTTTTAACACAATTTCCATCAAGGTCAAAGTGTTCCTGAAATCACTGTGTGTCAACCTCTTACTAGCAATTAACATTTCTTCAAACCAAAGTAATCCCAAATCGTGCGGGATACAACCAAATAAGTCTGTAACATCCATAGTACCAAAAGCAAGATTTTCAGAGTATAAAGATGGCTCGACTTTCCTCAGAAAGTCCCAGGAGTCCTTTAAGATATTATTACTACCTTCTAAAATATTTTTGACTTTCTGGTCCACAAATTTGGCTAAAGGTGCCATCATAGAACCTTCAGCAGACACAATTGGTCTTAAGGGTGGATCAACACTGTCTTTGTGCACCTTGGGAATGCCAAAGATGCAAGGTACTTTGGGCTTCTCAACTGTTAAATATTTATATGTGTCCTTGTCTACTGAACCTTCCAAAAACATATCATGTAATAAAATTTGAATCTTTTTGTGCGCTATATTGACTTCATTGATGGACACTCTAGAGTACTTGCCAGTGTCATTAAGGATGTCCATCATCTTCCCTTCATACTGAATTGTTTCCATCACCACAACTCCCCCACCTTTGTCGGGTTTCATTACTCTCAAACCCCGGTTGTTACTAATATCTTTTAAAGTGTTCATTTCCACTTGTGTTAAATTAGAATGCGTGTATTTACCTGTTAATTGAGTTCTAATTTCATTTTCCACCTTCAATTCAAAGTTTCTAAGCTGAGGGTATGTGGGTGGATTAAATGTGCTCTTTCACTTTAAACACTGATAGTCAAAATCCACCATCTTCCCTTTGAAAAACAATTCCAAATTCTTTTTCCTGATAAAAACTTGTGGTTTGTGTACGTTATTGGTGGCATTCATTTGTTGGCATTTTGAGAAGTATTAAACTGTCGAACCTTATTACTTGAATCGGATTTATTTGTGCTTGGTGACTGTGGATGTTATCCCTAAAGGTTAGTTAGGTTAATAATTGATGATAATAATTAATGAAGTTAGGATAATCATTTTCTTATTGACAGCCTCTGTTCATGAGGGGCATGGGGACCTGTCCAGGGGTAAAGTTACAATTTCCCATCGAATTGCCAGGGTTTTGTTTGAATAGACTCAGGGATGAACACTGCTTTATATGGATGGGGAGCCTGTTCCATAGTGCAAGGATTATTTAGAACACATATCTGTTTCTCCAATATGTTTATGTCACAAGCTTAGTTCAGATCCCTGAATCTAGTGTTTCTGGACCTGTTTGTTTTGTAGATATGATACAAATCTATCAGGCCTGGACCTGAGGAAGCCCTGTAAGCCAGGCAAAGATCCCCTGTCAGCATCATGTAGGAGATGGAATACCAGAAACAAAGTTTATGAGATTAGTGTAAGATGGGGTATTGATGCCTTGAATTGTCCTGCTGGAAAACATCGGTGTGCATTCCAGCTGTTGCATGTGTCTGTTTAGATACATGCCTAAGGGGTCATTGTATTCAATAATAGTGTCACTTGTCCAGTCAGGATAAAATAGACGAGTCTTTGTGGGTTCTGTTTGAGCAGCTTTATTATGTGCAAACACATCAAGATTGAGGCTAAATGACTTTAACTCACATAAACTTATAAACAAACTAGCTATTACACTCATACTTGCTCACTCTCTGGCTGCACTCTCAAAATGGCACTGAAGCTAGTACATGCTTGCTATTTATATGCACGTGCTGACTTTGAAATGCTTTTAAAGATACGACACACCCAGGCTATTCTACATCCTCCCTCTTTGAGAAATAAGTCATGCAGTATTGACAACACTAATCAACATGCAATCAATATAAAAAATGTGTTATCATGCAATTATACAAAACTAAATACATATAAATAGTTATGTCCAGGTTGATGTGTATTTCACACTAGGTCTGGAAATAGGAGCAAATCGTGTGCCATAGAAATTAGAATTAGGTCTAGCAACTGGGACTGTCTCTGCTGAATGTTCAACTTTAGGGACATCAGGAACATTATCAGGAATGGAAGTAGAGGTTAAGACACGTTCTGCAACAGGAACATTGTCTGGATTATTCTGAGATCTACAATCTGTATCACAGAACAATTCTGTGATATTGATTCTCATACAGGAAGATGCCTGCTATTTCTCCTGTACTCCACACCCTCAGATTCTATGAAGTAGGATCTTGGTTCAGCACATATACCTTTTACTTGACCAATCCATTTGAAACCTTTCACCGTTTGTGTCCTCAGTGTCTCTCCTTCTTTCAGTGGATGAAGAAATCTGCTCGATTTATCATAGCTGGATTTCTGGAAAGAATGCCTCCTGAATAATTGGACTCTAATTGTCTTGTTTTTCTTAGCTTTAGGCCTCAAAAAACTGGAACTAATAGACAATGTTGTTTTGGTTTGCCTAGACAGAAGTCTGTGAGCAGGCGAGCCAAGTATATCACCACAGGGTATGTTTCTGAGATTAAGTAAATTCAAAAAGACATGGGTATTATCACGGTTTGACCTCTAAAGTAATTGCCTTGCACTCTGTACTGCACATTTAACTAGTCCATTTGACTGTGGATATTCTGGACTACTAGTAACATGTACAAAGTCCCATTCTTTTGCAAATTTCTGAAACAGCTGACTGGTAAATTGGGATCTGAAGAAGTCTCTTTCAGCAAGATGAAAGTGCTTATGTATGTTTTGTGTTAAATAAATGTATCTATAGTCCGTGGCAGTCGCACTTGGCTTTTTTTATATTACTGGTTGCCTTTGGGCATTTTTATCTTTTTATTCTTTTAAATTGGGTACCATTGTCAGAAATAACTGTGTGGACTACCATGGACTGAGAAATGACGTTTCAACTTGGTGATAACAGCAATGGATGTCAGGTTAGGCAGTAAATCAATCTCAAACCAGTTTGAATAAGAGTCTGCCAACACTAAGTAATGCTGATTGTTCCACTCGAATATATTAGTGGCTGCTGTTGACCAAGGTAGTTCAGGAACTTGACTTAGCTGAAGTGGTTCTTTTTGCAAATGCGATTTAGTACTATTGCATACTGAACATGAAGAAAGTACTTTATCAATGTCTTTTACTAGAGAAGGCCAAAATACCAGTTCTGTCGCCCTTCTTTTGGTAGATTCAGAATCTGGATATATTCATGTTGTAAGGAAGCAGGAAGAACAATTCTATGAACTTTGAAAATAATACCATCTTGCATCAACATCTTATCTTTGTAAGGAAAATAAATTTGCACTTCAGGTAGTACACTGCATTGCTTTGACAGCTATCCAATATTGATGTATTGGTTGAGTTTTGGAAAATTGGATCAGTCTTTGTATGATCTCTCAGCTCATCAAGTCTTGTGGTAGAAAATGTATGCACTTTCATGATGTCATAGGTTAGTACTGGGTTAACTGCCCTTGTGCATTATTCTAAGCCTACCAATTATCCCTTGTAAGGCTCAAACCCTGCACCTGGTGCTTGTAAGGCAAACACCTTGACTATTAGGCCACTCTCCCATTCCACAGTTCTTTGCATGAAGCTGTTCCATTGTATTTCTGGGTGATCTGGATAAGGTATCAACCAGGAAAAAGAAGTTTGTCTTTTGTACAGACAATTTTGAAGTTGTACTTTTGTAATTTGAGTAATGTTCTTTGTAACTCACTGGAGCTGAATGCATAGGCTTCTTTAGAATAGTAACTAGATGCTGGTGATCAGTTTAAATCTAGATAGCTTGACCATAGATATAATCTTGAAACTTTGAATATGCAAAATGCTATTGCCAAAAGTTCTTTCTCAATTTGAGCATATTACATTTCAGTTTGGGTAAGAGTTCTAGATGCATAGGCTACTGGTCTGCCTTCTTGAAGAATAACTGCACCAAGACCAAATTTTGAAGCATCACAGCAAAAAGTTACTGATTTATTGGCATCATAGTAACTTAATGTAGGTGGGGTGTCAATTTTTTGCTTAAGGTTTTCAAATGCCTTCTGGTGCTGTTCCAACCAAGACCATATGACATTTTTGTGTGTCACCTCTCTCACAGGTGCTGTCAACTCACTGAACTCTGGTCTGCATTTACACTTCAGGTTCACTTCACATGCTCTGTCTAGAACTTTCTTAAGATTTCTGTTATGCTCTGCTTCACCATTGCCTCCAACCAATAAATCATCTACTATTATGGCACAAGAATAACCTAAAAAAAATTACTTGATTGAATGCTGAAAGACTTCACTTGCAGAATTTATTCCAACTGGCATCGTGAGGAAGCTGGGCGGTGCAGCGGTTAGCATTGCCACCTCACGGCAAGAGGTTCTCTGGTTCATTTCTCGGCTGGAGTGCCTTCTGTGCAGAGTCTGCATGTCCTCCCTGTGGTCACATGGGATCCTCCGGGTGCTCTGGTTTGCTCACAAAGACATGCTGTAGGTGGCTTGGACACTAAATTAGCCCAAGGCATGAGTGCGTGCATGTGTGTGCCTTCTGTGGAAGGTTGGGCGCTAGGCTGGCAATTCGACACCGTAAAACTCCACTGCCAATTATGAGTGGACAGGTGATCCACTGTGGCGACCCCTAACCGGGACAGGCCGAAAGAAGAAGAAGGCATCCTGAGGAATCTATATTTGCCAAATGGGGTACTGAAAGTCATCAGTAATGAGGATTTGTGATCAAGCATCACTTGCCAAAATGAACTTTTTGCATCCAAGACAGAAAAAAAAGTGGCATTTAGTATTAAGGCTGTGACTTCCTCGACTGTATGCATTGGATGATGGGATCTCTTGAATGCTTTGTTTAAATCTCTTAGGTCTTTACATATTCTGATTTCATTTGGGCCTTTCTTATGGGCTGCTATTATAGATGACACTCATTCAGTTGGTAATGTAACTGGACAAATTACACCTTGCTGTAACATTTTATACAACTGAGCTTTACCTTTATCCTGCATAGCTATCGGAACTTTTCTAAATGGTCTGATCACTGGACTGATATTTAGGTCTAACATCATAGAATACACAACTGGAAGTTTGCCCAACTTATCATCGAAAACAGACTCTGAGAAAATAGCTTCAGTAAAATTGGAATTAGGACGTGCTTATATGATGAACTTCTTTGGTAAAGGAAAACAGATTCATTCTCTGACCCAGTAATGACTGTACAGGTCATCAGACTACATAGAATAACAAGCTGTAGCAGTTCCTAGCCAAATAACATGGAAACACTACTGAGCCTTTGGTTTGAATTTCTTCACCTCCATAAGCAACAGGTTTCGGACTACTAGCCACATTGAGTTGTTCATCAGTTCTCAACCTTAGTAAATGTGGCTGCTGACATAATATTACACTTTGAGCCAGTGTCTACTTTAAGTTTTGAGGATTTACCATTGATCTGGACAGTACAAAACACTTCATTCTTTGCCAACAAATTTACTGCATCAACCTTTTCACCAGTTACTAATACATGGGTTCCTATTGCTTGATCGAAAATTGTAAACAGCGAACGTGTGCTGAGCAAACCCGATTGGTTGAAACATCGAAACATCGCATGTGTAACATGGAAATCGCCATGGGGAATATTTTCCCTTTACTTCAATGCAGTGCAATCTCGGAGTAGGAATATTTAAGTAGCTGGGGTGGGGGGGTGCAGGGGGGCTTGCCCCCTGCCTACAGCATTTAGGTATTTAGCATTTATTTTTTTATTATATTTTCAAAATTTCAAACATCGCTCATATGGTGTTGACCATATGGTGTTCGATGCTTAAAACTTTCAAAAATATAATATAGACCCCTGATACACCATCTACATAGAAAGTATAATTGCAGCTCTCTATATAATCAACTTGCCTTTTTGAGTGACCGTTCTTTATAACTGTGTGAAGTTTTCTTGATTTGCAAAACTTTTGAAAATGGTTCCATTTTTTTTTTTTACACTTGTGGCATTGCTGACCAAATGCTAAGCATTTTTCTCTTTTAGACTTATTATTGGCACAACAAATGCAACAGTTAACAATAAAGCTGGATTTGGATTTTGCTAACTCACCCTTGTACTCCACTGAACATGTCATTTTCTTAGAACTTGCTGGAAAACTATAGGTGTTACCTGCCACTACCACAGGGTTACAGCTGCCATGTGCTTAGGCCTGCTGTTGCTAGCCACATGTTGTATGCTGCCTGCATTTGCTTTGGAGCCTGCTGAAACCATGCTGCTATCACTTGCAAGCATACTTGTGTGCCTTTCTGTAACTTCATGGATTTGACAAAGCTCAATAGCTTTGCTCCACGTTAAATCACTGTCACAAAGCAAAATATTTCTCACTGCATCCCTGTTAATACCACAAGCAAGCCTGTCTTTTATCAACTCATCTTTTAAGTCACCAAACCGACACATTTTAGCTTTGTTACTCAGGTCAGTAATGGAAGCTCCAAAAGTTTCTGCTGGTTTTTATTCTCTTGTGTAAAACAAACGCCTCTCTAAATGAAACTCTCGGGCACAGTAATACTCTTGAAATCACTGTACTGTAAGAAATCACCTCTTAGTGTAAGAAACATTTCAAAACAACTGCATTGTGTGAGTGGACTGGGCAGAAGAAGCTCAGAGTAAGAAACAATTCAAAATAACTGCACTTTGTTAATAAACAGTACACAGCACACTAAAACTTTCCCAAAATGGCTTCACTTTGCTAAATAACTCTTTACAGTACAAGAAACAGTCTGTAATGGTGGCACTTTGCAAATAGACACACCCAGCGCATGAAACTTTTCAAAATGGCTGTATTTTCACTGTACTTTGTGAAATAGTTGCACTCTGCATACAAATACATTTTTCAGAATACATACACAGCAATATGCACACACTGTAAGCAGTTTTACACACTTTGAGATATTTTGAATAACTCTAGTTATGCCCTTAATACAATGCAAAATCATAGTTATGTCAAAACACAGTACCTTGCCTAAAAACATGCAGTCACCTTGCTTTATTTTTTACTTAACGTGCCCTTTTTTGCCCATATTATATTTGTTTTACTCATTTAATCTTTGTTCATGCCCGTTATACTTTTCTTGTGCTCCTTTATACTCTAAACATGCCTGGTTTCCTTTAAACATGCTCATTTTGCAGGTAATTCGAAATGCCTTATGTGCTTTTCTGATAATAATTTTATCAAATATCTGAATTTTAAACATTTTGTTTATTTACTAAACCTTTTGTGCCTCTCGCTTGTTTAATAATCCATTTTGTGTCCTTTTAGTGTTCTGTTTTATCTTTTTTTTTTTTACAAAATAAGTCATTTGTGCAACTTTTCATTACCTTTGGTTCATTTCTGGCTCTTTTTTGCATTCATGTCTCTTAGTTTACCTTCACTGTTATTTCTGCACGTAGTAACTCTGAAAAGCAGTCTCTGGAATCCTGGTTCTGATGCAATGTCATTCGTCCAGTCAGGATAAAATGTACAAGTCTTCATGGGTTCTGTTCAAGCAGCTTTATTATGTACAACCACATCAAGGTTGAGGCTAAATGACTTTATCTCAGATAAACTTATGAACAAACTAGCTATTACATTCATATATGCTCACTCTCTGGCTGACTCTCAAAATGGCACTGAAGCTAGCACACGCTTGCTATTTATATGCACATGCCGACCTTGAATTGCTTCTTAAAAATACAACACATCTACACTATTCTACAAATAAGTTTGATAAAAGTTGAGTAGAGTGGTAATATAACTTATTTGCACATGGATGTAATACCCCTTACTTTTAAGTTGGGTGACACAGAGTTATTTTCTTACTATCTTAGCTACATGTTGCTCAAAGGCCAGATTCATGTCTGTATATGTTCCCAGATCCCTTACTACTGGGTTGACTCTTAGGGGTGTTTTATCAATGGGGTATTAATATGAGATGACAGTTCCCCAAAGTGCATTATAGAATGCATTTTTGGCTTTGAGTTTTAGGTTTTGGCTTTGGCACCAGTCATTTGTCTGTGTTAAACCCTCTAACAAGATGTTGGTGTCTTATGGGGAATCTGTAATATCTCCCAATTTATAGTCATCTGCAAACTTGGTGAATTAGGGGCCTCAAACATTAGACTTGTCTTCTGAGAAGTAGATGTCAAACAGGAGTGGGCCTAGCATGGAGCCCTGGGGTATTTCCCTGGTGAACAGTCTCTTGGTGGCAGTGGTCTTGCCTATTTTGATTTCTTGAGTCATGTCTATGAGCCAGCCAGCAAACCAGTTTGTTATGGCGGGATTAAAGGCTGGCTCAAACAACTTGTCAGCAATGTTTGAGTGGAGTATTGTATCATATCCCTTGGCAAGGTCAAGATACACAGTATCCACTTCCAGGTTAAGTAGGCATGACATTTCCTTAACAAAGCCAAACTGGGATGGTTCCAGTGTCTCTAGATTGCTAATGTTCTTGTTTATCATTTCCATGATTCGTTCTATCACTTTGCATACTAGTCTTGTTAGACTGATTGATCTGTAGTTCCCTGGGTCAGTTGATGGTCCACCCTTGTGGAGTGGAATAACTGTTGCAGTTCTCCATTCACTTGGAATTTATCCTTTTTCAAGCTTGCAGTTGAAGAGTGTTTTAAGTAGTCTTGGTAGGTTATGTTTTAGACTGTTCAGTAGGCAACTGCAGATTTTATTGGGACCCGTGAAGGTGGCGTTCTTGGCTTTACCAAGTGTTACCAGTACCTGGTCTCTGCTGTTTTTGGGGGCATATGTTGGAGGATATCTTACCTGGTGGAGCTGGAGAGAAGTGAGGGTTGAAATTTGAACTGAATCTATCAGCCAATAGATTTGCTATGTTACCCTGATGTTTTTAATTTCTCCAACTTTTTTGGGTTTCTAATACCATGACTGGAATGGACCCCATTCCTGAGTCAATGTATGATTAAAGTTTATGAAATTAGTATTGTTTCACTCTTTGATGTTAGCCAAAAGTGCTCTTCGTAGCACCCGCAATGTGCCCAGTAATGACTCCTTCGGCAATTCGTACGGTGTTACATGAATTGGTAACATATCTAAATACGATCGTAAATTCTTTTTTATAAAACAGTGTAAGAAACTTCTCTGTGTGGAAGATTTTCAGTCCATATATTTCTAGTTAATCACTGTATATTAATCAGATCAGACAATAGTAGTAAAAGTGGCGAACTTAAACTCGTCTTAACTCAAAACAAAACAAAAAAAAAAATTGGCAAAGGAAAAATAACTTCAAAATGATCAACACACGGCAGGTTCAGGTTAAGGCACTTTAATCTTGCAGCAAGGAGACAAAAATGTGCTAATACAGAGTTTGTCTAACTTGAATCAGGAAGTGAAGCTATTCTTATACATTTCTTACAAGGTATTGCCTACTAAGCTGACGTAATAAATCACAAGTTCTTTCAATATTATTTCACAGCAGCTATTTGCCCATGATTTTCTGCTGGCATATCAAGTTTACAAAAAAACTTCCTAAGAAAAACAATGTGGCCTTGATGACCACTGGTCAGATGCAACTTCTCACTATGCAATGTTACCATTCAAGGTACTATGGCTAATTTGAGCACAAAGCAAGTACAGATTACAGTTCATTTCTTCAAGCAGTCTTTGTTTGATGTATCTCTTCTTTTCCGCAGCTGTGCATGTTCTCATAACACGAACAGGGCTGACTATTCATATTCAATCACATTATAGAAAACAGTATTGTTCTATTCATTCACTATTCATTCATTTTCCTGACCTAGCAGATAATCACCTGCTTCTCAGTAAATTTCCAAAAGGCATAAACATGAATTTTGCTGTGCTAGCAAATACTAGGTCAGAGAGCATCTTGCAGTTTCAGAAAGCATACTGCAGTTTGAAAAAGCATCTTGTAATTTCATACAGAATTAAGCTGTGCATAAAATAGAATGAAATGTGTTAATCATTTTAGCTTCTAATAAGGACTAAACATATACACTTAGTACGTATTTTTCTAACAAAAATAATAGAAAATATATAATTGTACAGCATTACTAAGTATTTGAAAGTAATCCAAGCAAGGCAGGCAGTCTGTTTCCAGTCAAAAATCCTTTATTAAGTACACAGACAAGCGATCCAAGTAAAACAAAAATAGAGTAATAATTTCCTCACAAGCTTTCTAAATATACTTTTTAACAGGCATGGGAGTGGTTTATTGTGCTGTAAATCAAAGTGTTATTGGTACACATGTTAAATTCAGATCCCTTCCCCCAACACTGTGACATTTGAGCTGGTCCTGCCCTACTTTGTAGCTATTATAATAATATATAACCCTTATGTACTTTAAATAAAATTTATAATGATGTGGTACCTCTTATTTAACCAGATTATTAAGTAGATTATTAAGTCTGTGTGACTTTAATGGGTTGTTTTGAGACTTCGGGGAAACCATGGAGATTACTTGTTTTTAAATTCTTTTTTATAAGACCAATTGCTCCTACTACTATTGGAGCTATCTGGGTATCTTTCTTCCACATGGCTCTCATTTTTACCTACAGATCGAGGTATTTTATGACTTTGTGCCTCTCTGTATGCAAGACACTGTAGTCATTAGATGTGGCGATTTCAATGATCAATGCTACTTTTGTCTTCTTTTCTTGGACCACTATATCCGGTTTTCTTGCATCTATCTTTTGGACTGTTGGTATTGGATGATCCCATGTGATGTAAACTTCATCATGTTCTGTGATTCTCTGTGGCTCATTTTTCCAGTGTTTTTCAGCCATTTCGATACCATAATGTTTGCACAATCTCCAGTGTAACAATCTCGCCACATTATTATGCCTTTCAGTATACAGTCCCTCTGCCATTAGAGAGTCGCAACCAGCAATAAGGTGTGTGACTGTTTCCAATTCGGTTCCACAAAACCTACATATGTCTGTTTCTCCCACATGTTCAATGGACTTAGTAAATCAGCATGCATGTAGCCCACTATCTTGGGCTGCCAATATTAACCTTTAATTTCTTGATGTAAATTCACATCTCCTTAACCATTCCTGCGTTCGTTCTTGATCAACATGAGGCTCTTCCAGAAGTTTTCTATACTTGCAACTATATTTATGGTTTTTCCACATTTCTTGCCTTCTCATCTGGTCCTTCACCTTATATTCTTTCTTTTGTTTTTTAGCACATTCTTTGCTGCCTGGTTTTTATCCACTTCTGGTTTTATTTCCATTCCTGCTTGACGTAGATATGCTTCTGCTAAATTAAGCATAGATGTCATCTTAGATTTATTCTCCTCGTGTTTCAAAACTTTCACCACATTTGGATCTCGTGAGGTCAGTAGATATGTGTGGAGTCCCACGATTGCAGATCTATACATGTAATCAATTTTAAGGAGGCCTATCCCTCCTTCATAATGGGGAATATATAATATTGGTATACACTGCTTTTTATAAATCACTTGGTGAGCATGAAGCATCCTTCTTGTTTTAATATCCAGTCTATCCAACACTTTTTGAGGCCAGTCAATCACTCCAAAACTATAAGTTAGGACAGGAAGAGCAAATTGATTTATAGCTTGGATCTTGTTCCTAGGTGTCAATGCTGTTTTCAGGATTAATTTAAGTCTTCTGAAGTACTCCTTACTAAGCTTTATTCATATTTGTTCATGTTTTATTGCTGATCTTTCATCAATTCCCAAGTATTTATACACCCCCTCTTGCTCAAGTTCTTTTATATCACATTCTTGTCCCAGACTGATGTTTTCCTGATGCTGCAATTTTCCTTTTTTAAAGGTTGCTTTTGCACATTTATCAAGACCAAATGAGATTCCAATATCATCTGAAAAAGTTTTGACAACCTGCAGCTGTGCTTTCAGTTCCTCATCTAATGAGCTATACAGTTTTAAATCGTCGACAAAGAGAAGATGGGAAGTCATTAGACTTTGTTGTATTCTAGAAGCCAAATTATAGCCATGAAATAAGCTAAGTAAACATCTTAATGGATTAATGGCAAGGTAAAATAGCAACAGTGACAGGGAGTCACCCTGGAATAACCTCCTTTGGATTTTTATCCCTGGGATAATAATCTGTCCTTTATCATGGGTTAATTGCAAAGTGGTCTGCCACTGTTTAATGGTTACTGTAATGTGATCAATCAGTGTAGGATGTACCTCATACATTTTTAAGCACTCTTTTATCCATGAATGCGGGATACTATCAAATGCTTTTTTATAGTCAGTCCATGCCATACATAGATTCTTCCCTTTCTTACAGTTCTCCACCTTAACTTTATTTAACAACAAATGATCCTTTGTTCCATATGACTTTCTTTCATTGCCCTTTTGTTCTACTGCCATAATTGATTTTTTTTCTAAATGACTATAAAGTCTGTCGGCATCAATCCCTGTGTATAGTTTATACATCGTCAGAAGACAAGTTATTGGTCTATATTTTTTAGGGTAGCTTGCAGGTTCACTCTTAAGTAAGAGCATTGTTTTTCCTGTTGTTAACCAGCGCGGTGTCTGTTTGGGGTTTGCATATAAATAGTTCTTACTCATGGCTAGATCCTCGTGTAAAGAAGTTAATACTTTAAGCCACTAGTTAGGTATTGCATCTGAGCCTGGGGTTTTCCAATTAGAGGCTTTTCTCAACTTTGTTTCAATCTCTCTGGCTGTTATTTCATCCCATTTCATATCCTGTACCTTTAAACTTATTATTTCTTTTACTTCTTCTATCCATTTAGCATCTTTGTTATGTTCCACAGGATCTTCATAGATAATTCTCCAAAATGTATCTACTTCCTCTTTTTGCGGTGGTCTATCAATTCCTTTTACCTTATTTCCCAGTTCTCTATAAAACTTTTTTAGGTCATCAGTAAATTGCATATTTTGCGCTTTTCCCTTATATTTATCTTCGTATGTTCTGAGTCTTTCTGCCTGTTTTGATATTTTTAGTTTGTTATCTCCAGTAGTGCATAAAAGAGCCTGGTCTGTTCTAATAATGCACATTGTTTTTATCACATCTATCTTTTTTAATATTTTTGTTGATCTGTTCCCTCTTCTATAATCTTCTAACAATGACACTTCTTGTCTTAGCTGCTTTATAGTTTTCTCTATTTGATATTTCCATGATGGTATTTGCTTTCGCCCCCTCTTTTCCCTCGCTACCCTATGTTCTTGTGGTAGAACTTTATCAGTTATTAATTTAGCAGCACAGTAACATATTCTGTTTAATTCTGTTATATCACATGGGTCTCTATGGACAGTCCTAATTACTGTATTCATTTGTTTTATCAAGCTTCTGACTTTTGGGGTTTTATTAACCTTCTGCAGTCTGTTTCTCTCATTGAACTTGATATATCAATCTTTGTCTATTGAATCAAGCAACTCTTCTCTTAACGCCTTTTCTTCCATACTGAGGGTACATCCCTTATTTTCTATTACCTGTGGGCATTCTATAGAAAGCTCTATAACATCTTCTTGTGGCACATTCTCTTCAGTTTCATCCTGTATCATCTGTTGTGTTGTCATATGGGAACTCACTGGCCTATCACTCCTCAACATTGACTGCATCAGAGTTTCTACAGTTTCCTGTTCCTTTCCTTCCTGTCTAGCTTCAAGTGAGCCTTTATATTGGTTTCCTGTGGAAAGCTCCAGAATATCTTGATATGGCACCTCACCTGTTGCTTCCTGTTCCACTGGTTTCCCCTTAATTTGGATATCCATTGCTCTATCCTGTTATGGTGCTTTCTGCATTTAATTTTCTACACTGAATCCTCTTTGCAGATGTTCTATTACCTCAGTTTCTATTTCTTTGACTTCTCCATTACTAATCTCTTTTTCTACTTTTCCTCTTAGTCTTCTTATTTTTTTGTATTGTAAAGTTTTCCATATCTGGATTCCTTTGCCTGTATTTTTCTTCAAATATCTTTGGTGCTGCTCTTTTTGTATTAGTTAGTTTTGCTTTCTCCTTTGCATAAATATTACACCATATTAAATCTCTTTTCCTTTCCCCTGTCCATATTTCTTCTTCATGTCTCCTGATCTTCTTGATTTTCCGTATTCTGAGGACTCACTCCATCCTGCTGTAATATAATCTGTTTTAGTCCTTCTACAGTAAATCCTTCACTTTGCAGGCACTCCAGAACTTCAACTTCTATTTCTTTAACATCTGCTTTACTAATCGTCTTTTCTACATTAAATCTTTGTGCTTTTAAATTATTGTGAAATTTTTCATATCTGGATGCCTTTGCCTGTATTTTTCTTCGAATATCTTTGAAACTGCCTTCTGTATATTAGTTAACTTGGCTTTCCCCTTTGCATAAATATTGCACTATATCAAATCTCTCTTTCTTTCCCATGTCCATATTTCTTTTTTATATTTTTCAAATATCTCTAGGTTTTGTTGTTTATATTTTCTGACTTCCTCAGAGGCTTCTTTTTCCAAAGAGATCAAAGTTTCTTGATCTATATACTGTTTTTCAAAAATTTGTTGCATTAATGAAAGCAAATTTTTATTTGAAGCTTGTGACAGTTTTTCTTGCGGATGTATTTTTCTTTCTTCTAATTTCTCTCTTAATCATTTTGTATATCTTGTGTCTGGAAATTCTGGGCTTTTTACATAATAGTAACAATACATAATTTCTTTCTTATCCTCAATAGTCCACTCTGTCATCTTTATGGCTCTTCTTTGGCTAATCAATTTTTGTTGTTTTTGTGGACTAGTACTTCCTTCTACAACAGGGGGCCATCCTCCCCCTGAACCTGGCCTGGCCCCATTGTAGGATTGTTTCCATATTGTGAGGATTCTACACTGTCCTTTTTTCCAGTCCTGGCACCAGTGTGCCCACCACGATTGGACACTTATTTATCCTGGGTCTTGTGCACCCAGCTGTCTTTTTTATTTTTGATTTACTTCTGTCCATGATATATGCTATATAAATACAGTCTATATATCAGTGTCACCTTGGTAAGATTTTGTGAAAAACAGGGTCCACCTTGTGAAGGTACTCACCAAGACTTGAAGATGAATTCAATTTCAGCACTACTACGCTCCTTTGCTTGCTGACTTTTCATCTCTCCACCAGGACCCCTCTGTTGTTTGTTGGGGGTATATGTTGGAGGGTATCTTACCTGGTGGAGATGGAGAGAAGTGAGGGTTGAAATTTGAACTGAATTTATCAGCCAGTAGATGTGCTATGTCACCCTGATCCGTGAAGGTGATACCATTTACCACCTGTTCTGTACACTGCTGTGTGTTATCTTTAAGGTTCCAGACATAGCTGAGGAAGACCTTGTGATTGTCCTTAGATTGCAAGGCTATCCTGACCTCATAGCTGGCCTTGTTGGACTTAATTAGACCTCTCAGTTTCTTGTTTAGTTGTTTAAGAGAGCACTTGTCTTTAAGAGAGTTGCTCTTCCTAATTTTGGCCATGAGGTTTCTTCTTTTATTATATACCCTGTTTAGGTGAGGATTCCACCAGGAGGGTTTGTTTCTAGTGTTTGTTTTAGGTTTACTTCTGGTAATTATGGCAGCCACTATGCAGCCATTCACATGTTTGTAAAGTCAATCAAGACACCTCCACATTTGGCCCCAGTCTATGCTGTTTATGGTGTAAATGTGTGGAAAGTTAGGTAGTATTGCATTCAGAGTGCTTACTATGACTTTAAACCAAGTCTTTGTCATGGCATAGATTTTTACATTCTCCAGAGTGAGGAGGGTTTGAAGGATGTGGAATTTTTTTTAGGCTCAGAACATTCAGCAGTAATACCTTAAGGTTGTTTGGAGACTTTTTTCAATATGTTGGTAGCATTGTTTTTGTTTTTTTTATGGGGGGGAGGGTTGCGTAAAAAAGCTCTAAAGGGAGTGGATAAAGTTTTAGCCAATATCCGAAAGCCTAGGGGGGACAGGTGCAGACCATCCTTAACAAAGCAATGTAGTCTGTTAACCATGTCCTCCCATGTTGACAGATTTTGGATCCCCCTGGAGTGAAACCAGAAACAAAGTCAGTTATTAAAATCAATCATTTTATGTTCATACTGTGTCATTCTACCTTCACCAAGGATAATGAAGGTGAAGGTAGAATGCTGCTCAGTGCAAGGCTCATACCTATCTGTAACATATTTTTTTTAATATTTATTTTTATTTATTTTACAGTTTGTTTACCAGGATAGTCGATTGGGTCAAGACGAATACGTTTTCAATGGAGTCCTGGGGAGAAAAGCTCCTTGAAAACAATATAAGATAAAGACAATATATTCAGACAATGCATACAAATTTACAGTTGAATTGAAAAATACAGTTAAAAAGGAAGAAAAAATGCTCATACATGTACATTTATATATAAATAAAAAAAAACATTGGTGCCTATTGCTGTTAAATTGGAGCATAATAAGGCTAGATTTGTTACATATTGAAAATATTAGAGAGTTGGCAAAGAGTTTTACAGAAAATCATAGAAGAGCTAAAGAATGATAGGGGGATGAGAGGTGAGAATTGTTGAATGAAGGAAAGGTGGGACTGACAGTAAGAAAAAGAAGTATAAGAGTAGTAGTAAGATAAGAAAAGGACATATTATGATATTTCCTTTATGTCTGTTTTCATTACAGTCCAGTGAGGTATGTCTCATGTCATGTATACCAACATGGAATATGACTGAATTATATTGGTACCTGGTATGTAGTGACTTGAGCGCGTGCTTGGTATTGTGGATCCTGGTTACAGACAGGCAACTAACCATTATCCTCTCCTTGTCTAACCTTGTGAGTGTGGCATCTGTGTGCTGCACAATGGAGTCCCCAGTGACAAGAGTATTATGTAAAGTATATGCTTAGCTTATGGGCTTTTCTCTTGGGGGGCACTGTGTGCAGGCTTATGTGAGATGTTTGGTGTTGCTTTTGGTGTGTTTTCTAGTAATTGCTGAGGATCAGTGTGTTGCCATTAGGTGACTTTGGAATTCTTTGAAATTTGGGAAGGTTTCTTTTATGCCCCTCAGCATAAGACAATGTGTGTGTGTGTGTGTGTGTGTGTGTGTGTGTGTGTGTGTGTGTGTGTGTGTGTGTGTGTGTGTGTGTGTGTGTGTGTGTGTGTGGTAAACATTGTATATGAGGGATGTAGTTTTGGTATTCCTGACAACCTCATTTGCATGCAAGATTTTTGCCTCCATTACATCTCTCACATACTGTGTTATTTTCTTTAATGATTAACTGGTTGCTTGAGAACATGAGACAATTTATATATTGCCTTAGCATGTTCAAATCTATCAAGCTGGCCACAGAAACATTTGGAAATTACATATCCATATTGTCTGGTCCTGTAATAGGCTGAGCTGTTTAGGATTAAAGACGGGGTTTTAACAGAGGTCTCCTAGGTAGTTTCTGGGGTTAAGTGCAAGATGTTATATAGTGCTAGGATATGGTAGTGCTATTCGATACACAAACTAGTTTCTGTGGTTAAGGATACGATGCTCTATGGTTCTAGGATATTATAGTGCTATTTCATGTGCAAGCTAGCAGCTCTAGGCTTAATTCAGCACAATGCCACACAATTTAAGAGGTTTCAGACCTAATCATAAGTTTACTTGAGCATTAATCCAGGCATTCTTTAAAGTATTCAATTGTATTTATTACTGCTTGGTAGTAACTTGATTAAAGTGTAGCTATCATTCTAAGTCTTTTGGATTAAGCACTTGGGCTCAGACCAGTTGTTTTACATTAGGAAGGTTTGTGGCCTGCACTGTGGTGGCAGGACAGGTAGCTTACATCCTTCTAAGTTGGGAACTGCTGATTGAGGGCGCAGTGTCTGTTATTCTAAAAGTGTATTAGTTCTGGTTTAAGCACTTGAGCTTCAGGCCAGTTATTTTACATTAAGATGGTTCGTGGTCTGCACTCTTGTGGGAGGAGAGGCTGGACTCTGCCCTTCTGAGCTGGGAATTTCTGGTTAAAGGCTTATAATGCCTGCATATTTGAACTGTTTCTTACTGAAATTGGTACACCTTGTTTGCTGTAGCATAGACTAGATCCAGGCCTGCTGAATCTAGCTTTGTTTGTATGCTTGTTTGCTTGTTATTTTCCCTGAAACGCCAATTCCACCTAAAATGCTGCTTTTCAGCGCTTCTGTGGATCCCTAGTGACATCTGCATTGCTTACTGTACTTATTTCCTTGTTTCACTTGAAAGAAAGTTACTGTTTGTCATTTTTGCATTAAAGTTACCTGTAACACATTGCATTTAAGTTACCTGGCACGTGCTCACTAAAGCAATTTTATAAGTCAGCACAAAAAAATTAAAAGCACTACACCCTCACAAACTCCCCTTGAGTACCTTGTTCCCCATTGGCCCTTTTTTTTCAATTATAAAGGAATTCCCAATATTATTCTAGCATGTCCAAAGGTCAGTTGTCAATCTCCTCTCCGGTCCAGCTGGTGAATCTGGGAATCTTGAGGCAATGTTACAACTGCCTCATGTACACAGACAACCCTCTCCTCCTCCCAACAAATTCCAACACATGTGAGATATGCAACCATATAGCCAAACTGGAGGCTAAGCTCTCTCAACTCAGTAATGGCGAAACCTGTCAGGAGGAGAAGGAAATCACACTCACTACAATTCCAGTCTCACATAGACCTACCACGACAGCAAACCAAACACATAAACACACAAAAACATACTCGGAGGTTCTAAATAAAAATCTGCCTAAGCAGCAGAGATCTCCAAAGCAGACACCCAAGCAACCGCTACCCCAAAACAAAACACGTGCAACACATAGCTCACAAAGCCAGTGTGCTGAACAGTCACAGCCCTTAAGGCTAAAAAACACACCTGATACACTTGTAATAGGTGACTCTATCGTCAGGCACACTGACATCCCGCTCACCAGGCTGAACAAGGAGAAGGTCACGGTGAGCTGCCTGTTGGGCGCTAGGATCCGCCACATAACACAAGCACTCAGGTCACTCCAAGGCAAGTACAAATATGACTCTGTCATTGTCCATGCTAGTGTGAATGACCTGAGACGTACCTCCCTGGACTACATGAAAAGAGACATAGATGAGCTCTCTGAGCATGTGGCCCAGGCTGGTATGACCCTGACCTTGAGTAGCATCTTACCCTCACCAAGAATGATGCCACAATATGAAGACAAGATGATCAATTTCAAATATTGGCTTAAGTACTGGTGTCATTCCAAGGGGATCCAATGCCTGTCAGCCTGGGATGACATGCTCGACAAGCCACGATGCTTCGCTAGGGACGGCTTGCACCTGTCACCCCTGGGTTTTCGGATATTGGCAAAGGCTCTTGCTACCCCATAGTGCCTTTGTTAGGCAAGGCTCAAAAGACAAACCCACCTCCATAGGTATCACAAGGGATAAGAAAAGAGTAATGCTACTCAACGCCAGAAGTCTAAACCTCATGATGCATGCACTCGAAACTCTCCTTAGCATGGAGAACATCGATATCTGTGCAGTAACAGAAACCTGGTTCAAGGGTCCCGAGAGCACCCCAGCACTGCCAGGTTATACCTCATACCATGCTTTTTGGCCCCAAAACTTGGACCGAACCAGAAAAGGAGGGGGAGTATCAATATTCGTCAAAGATACGCACACCTCCAGGTTGGTGGCACAGCACAAAGCATCAGAGACTATCCATGTGCAACTAACAGTGGGTAAAACTGCCTTCCAGTTTATAGCCTGCTACAGACCAACCTCCCAAACCCAAGAACCCTACTCAGCCTTCCTGAGAACACTGGAAAATATGAAGGTCTCTCCAAACACCATTATATTGGGCGACTTCAACTACCCAAACATAGACTGGGAGCATTACTCTAGCTCCAACACCCTAGCTCAAAGGTTCCTAGAATTTATAAACTCAAACACTATGGAACAACTTGTTACCACTCCCACAAGAGGGGAAAACATACTGGACCTGGTCATCACCAACATGGGGACTCTATGCTCCAGACCAGAAGTGTATCCCTTACTGGTAAGATCAGACCATAAACTAATCTCACTGGATATTCACATTCCGACCCCACCCCCTGCCTAGAAAACCACAGTAAAAAACTTCTCTAAAGCAAATTTCACACTCCTCAAAACCGAGGTGGAATCCTTCAAAGCTCCCGGGCCTGTGGAAAATACGGCCCAGACCGCAGAATCCTTTATAAATGCATTCTATGAACACCTTCAGGAATGCATGGATCATGCAATCCCAAATAAAACCAAGACCCAATCCTCCAAAGGCAGACGTTCTGTCTGGTGGACCCCAACCATAAACAAACTATACAATAGAAGGAGGAGGCTACTACATGATAGAGCAAAATCCCAAAAAGGGAAGGCATCTCTGATCAGTGTTAGCAAAAAACTACGGGCACTCATAAAATCGTCTAAGGCCAGCTTCGAGAGAAAAATTGCACAGGACACTAAGGATAATCACAAGGCTTTCTTTAGTTATGTTAGGATCCTGGGTGAGAATTCCCAGATATGTTCAGACTTGGTCCAAAATTACAAAAAATACACCAAACCCAGAGACATTGCCAACATCCTAGCTGTCAGGTTCAGTGCAAACTTCCCCCCCCTCCCCACCAAAACAGCAAATATCTATCCCAGCAGAGTGCTGCCCTCCTGACATCTCAGATGCTCAGGTAAGAGCTGTCCTCTCCAAAGCAAAAAACACAGCATCAATGGGACCAGATGGTGTCCCGGGCTGCATCCTACATGAACTCCAAGAAGAGCTAAACCCAAACATAAAACTACTGTTCAATCTCAGCCTTACCACAGGATATGTACCCAAAGAGTGGCGTACAGCAACAGTGGTCCCTCTCCACAAAGGTGGTGCCTCAACGGATCCTAGAAACTATCGCCCCATAAGCCTGACTAGCTTGGTCTGCAAAGCTATGGAAAGGATCATCATGGACCTCATAAAAAAAGATATTGGGGACCAACAGACACTGGATCCTACCCAGTTCGGCTTTGTTAAGGGCAGATCCTGCCTCTTAAACCTGGTCGATTTCTTTGAAACAGTTACCAAAGCCATTGACGAAGGGAAGGTGGTCAACACAGCCTACCTGGACCTCACAAAAGCCATCGATACAATACCCCACTCGGGCATTATAGATAAGCTCACCAGCTTAAATATAAACCCCTATGTCACTAGATGGGTTGCAAACTGGCTCAAGGACAGAACCCACATGGTTAGAATTGCTGGAGCCATGTCAGGCTCCAAACCAGTTACGGTGGCATCCCACAAGGCTCAGTCCTGGGACCTCTCCTGTTCGGTATATATTTCTCGGAGGTACAGGCAACCCGGAAGGACTGTGGTTGACCAAGTTTGCAGATGACTGCAAACTGGGTGCCATAATCGACTCTCCAGCTGACACAAGCATCCTCCAAAAGGGCCTCATAGAAACAGACAACTGCTGCCAGAGCCATGGCCTCAAGCTAAATGCCAAAAAGAGTATAGTCATCCCCTTTGGCAAAAACAAAGTGCGCACAAATTACCACATAGGTGGTAATCCATTAAGTACAGAAGAAGTAATTAGGGACCTGGGGACCCAAGTTGATAGCAATCTCTCATTTGACAACCACGTGGCCAAAGTGGTTAGAAAAACATTTTATATAGCCCACCTAATCATGAAGGGATTCACATCTAGTTCAGGGGAGGTCATTGTGCCTCTTTACTCATCCCTCATCAGGCCCATAAATTAGTACAATGCCCCTTTTGGAATGTACATTACCAGACACCTGCAGCAACTGGAAAGACCTCAAAAGTACCTCACCAAGAGGATCAAAGGGCTCAAACAGATGCCATATGCTGCCAGGTTAAAGAAACTCCAGCTCTACTCAGTGGCATACCGCCTGTTCAGAGGCGATCTGTGCCTGACGTATAAAGCCATGTCCAACCTGGAATTAATGGACATGCTACACCTCAGAAAATCCAAATCCCATCAAGCTACGTGCTCGAGATACTTGAACCTCAGCACTGAAATAAATAGGACATGCTGGAGGGACAGATTCATAACCCAGAGGCTCCCTTCGCTCTGGAATAAAATCCCAGTCCAGATTAGGCAGAGTCCCTCACTGACTGTCTTCAACAGGAATCTTGATGAGTGGATGGGAGATCGTAGGTTTACCCCGGGTATCACTTCTGTGTCACTGTTAGACAGAGGCATAGTATACTAACCTCGAAAAAAGGGCATAGCAAAATAAATTTAAAATGGGTGGCGAAAGCCAAACACATTCTGGCTAGGCTTATAAATGCCCTAGGGCAGATAGCCTAGTATGAACCTATGAACCTATGAACCTATGTGTTCCAGTGTAATTGCATTGTCAGTAGGAGAGATGTAAAAGACAGTAACACATATTTGTTTATTTTCAGGAAAGTAATAAGACGCTCTGCTGATGTGAATATTGGAATTAGTTTGTTGTAGGGGAAAATGTGGTATTTGTTGAGAAATATTAAAGCAAAGCACTACTTATCCTCTTTATATTGATGATAGTTTAGCTGGAGTATAAGTTTAGAGTCATTTGTGCAGGGTTTAATTCAAGTTTCATTTATAGCTAGAATAATCTAGGCATGTAGTTCTGTAGTTTTATTATTAAGCTTTTAATAGTTATAGCTGCAAAAGTTGGATTATTGGAGTTGGTAATGGGGATTGACCATTGTGGGGTTAAAATAGTGTGTGAAAGGGAGCTGTCTTGATTTTGGTTGTGATAGGTAGGCCAGGATTACGGTGAAATGTCTCCTGCTAGGACAATTTTAGTATATTGGGTTATTATTGATTCTTTTTTGGAGAGTATTTTTTTTGCTTAATTTTATTTTGAGTTGAATTGAAGTGGAGTTAACCAATCCATATTTGTAGTAAAGGTGAGGCACATTGTTAATTAGGTTTGATACAATGTGCTGAGGGTTTAGGGAAGAACTGTGATTAAGGATTATTGTCATGAAGAGAAGCTATAGGGTGTCAATGTATGGTTGGTTCTAGGTAGTGGGAGATACAGAACAGATGTGATGTGAAAGGGAGGGAAAGAAGAGTAGAGAGAAAAATCAGATAACCTGCAATTAGTTCATTTTGTTTTTGTTATCACAATTGGATCTTTACTTTATGTTCTGCCTTAGTTGCTCAACTCTTAGCCAGACACATGTTCATTTTTCTGGAACTGTTCCTGGGATTATTCTGCATGATGTTTTTGACTTCTGTTATAGTAAACTATATTTTTACCTGTTAATGTCATATGCCTATAATTGTTGTATATGTTTTGGTTTGAGCAATAAAATATTGCTTCTTTTAAAGAAAAATATGACTGAATGCATTCACTTACTGAAAACAGTTACTCAGTCTAGCCTGTCATAACTTCCTTCAATAACAGCATTCCTAAGTCATTGTGAGTACATCTCTGGAATTATCTTTTTTCTTCTGTCATTTGCAAATGAGAAATTATCCAAATAATATCTACTTCTCATAATAATTCTTCATGTTTCTCTGTTAAATGTGTGTATTCAACATAGCTTCACTGTACAATTCTTCAGTTGGTCTTTATTTCAGCATCAAATCATACTTCTGTGAAATTTAAACTATTATCTGTAATATTTGAATGGCATTGTACTATCAGACTTTATGAAAGAAGAAGCTTTATTAGATCTGTTGGGTTTTCTGCACAAACTGTTATCTCTATCATCCAAGTACTGTTATTAATAGCTCATCAAATCATACCTCTCAACTGTACAGATTTTTGCCTCATATTTTTGGTGTGTTCCTCCTAAAATTTGTACTTTTCTGGCAAATGCTTGAGGATTGAAGTCATTAAATAATGACAAACATTTGATTTAAGACTCCACATCCTTCAGAAAATTTATGCTAATGAAAAACCTATTATTCTATCAACTTTCTAAGTTTGTAAGAGCAATATTTAAAACCTGTCCCTATTTGACCCCCCCCTCATAATTTCAGGTTTTGTCCAGATTTTTTGCTCTAAGAGGTTGAGAGGTATAATTGAACATATAATTGACATACATCTGAAATGCTGTTGGTCCATATGCAGTTGGTCTGTTTTCTTGCAGGATCATAGATCACATACCATTTGAAATGATATATACTTGCAACATGCCTGGCTTATGAGTGCTTTAACATTGGTGCTTCTGTAGCAAGTTTCTTGAGCATTTCAAATAAATTTTATTGTTCAAAACTCAATGTTTCTTGCAAAATCTTATGCTAATTATTTTCATTCAGATGCGGGTGATTTGACATATTGAATACAAACTCTGCAAAATACTGCATTATACTTTGATGGTGGCTTGTCTGTTTTCTACCATTTATAGCCTATCTCTAACATTGTTCTATTTCAGTCCCTCTGCAAATATAATATGCCCCATACATAGTTCAGACTTGTTGCTCTGATTTCACATTTTTATTTTACTTGGAATTATGCTATTTTATATTTTTATATGTGAGTCTCATGTTTTGTTGTTCTAGTGACTGATTTCAGTGTAATGGAGAAAATTATGCCACTTTTGCTTTCTGTTTCTTGCTGCAAGGCTTTCCTCTTTACCATTACTAGTCATAAAATCATTAGTATTAATAGTACAACTCCCTTATCATCAAAGCATTTTGCATACTGGTTTACATTAACATTTGCTGATTTGCATACTTTCATGTTGAAGAACCTTCATGTCAAAAGCAATGTGTTGATTTTGATAATGCATACAGCCAAAACAATGATGAGTTTCATACCAGAGCTTTGACTGGAAAACTTGAAATGCCTTATGTGTGCAACCATTCTGTAAGATGGATTTACATGCTATTTAAGAAATGTAATAAGTTAATATGTTCTATATGTATCTGATAATTTGAAACTTATCCAAGAAACATGCAGTTGTACAAAACGCTTTATACTGATAATGGTCTCCTAACTGTTATTTTTCATTTTATATTTATGGTTTATTCAGTGTAATGAACAACATTTTTTATTTTCATTTAATAAGTTTCTGTTTTACATTTGCTTTGATAAGATTTATATTTTAGTTTTGTTCTGAAATTATTTGACATTTTAAAATAGATGTTAATGTATGCTTATATTCTGGATCTTGTTTCTGTACGATAGCTCAAGATTTATCAAAATCACTATTTTTTCTGGGCTTTTGATATATTGATTTGTATTACCCATGGCATAACAAACCATGCTGAACACAGTAAGGCTAAAGTCAGTTTAAGATATTGCAGTTATTGATTAGTCAATTGGAAGTTCCACGTGGATATGTTATTTAGTAGTACATGCAATCATTAAAAAAGCAATTCAAGTCCTAACCTTCTTCAAATGTTTACTAGTCCATATGTACTGTTTAAAACTGATTTGCTGTTACATTATATTTTTCAGACTCAGCCATGACATGCCAGCTTACAAAAGGCATCTGTGGAACATATTCTCTTTCCGCAAATATTTCTGGAATCACTGGATTAAAATCATTGGATTCCAATAATAACTTTGCTATAGTGTTTGAAGTTACATCATTCTCACCTAATCGAAGTGATGTGGCAGGTACATCATTTTTTTATCATTATGTCTAAGCTTACATTTCGTACAGTTACTTCTTATAAACTTAAACTCCTTAAAGGGCAACCATATGATGAATATATTTTGAAAGTCTTGCATGCATTTAAAATGGTGCTGGACTACCTAAATAAAAGATGCGAACACAGCAACATAAAGACAGATTTTAATTTGCTGTTAAAATTTTTAATCTCACTGTATATCAAGGTAATGGGTATTACTGTTACAACAAATTTCCTGGCTGTAGACATGCATATTAGTATTGGAAATTAACCAATCCTGTTATGACATAGTTTGTGTCAGATATTAATGAAGAAATAATGATAAATAAATTATTAAAGGTATGACTGCAAAACATGAAAAGTCACCTGTTGTGTATGGAGTGACATTAAACAAATGTGCAAGCCTGAGATAGATTTTTATGTGATGTGGTGGTATGTCATGATACAAATATGTACATCAGGGATTGTACTGCAAGGGGTGAAGCCTGTGTTGAATATACATATAGCTCATTCAAGATAGATACAGTTTCAAATTATACTAAATTCATTTGTGTGCATGGCCAAGGACATAGATGGAAAAGAGGAATACTATTTATTAGTGCATACATTTGCAGAGTATGAACTTGGAAGGGGGATTGTACTTTTGTAAAGTATGATATTTAAAAAAAATGTGGAAAACTGGGAGATTACTATTTCTAGAATGATCTAATTGAAATAAGTTGTGGAAAAGACTCATAACAAAACATATGTCTGTGCTTGTGACAAGTGTGATACAGAAATGGTGATATGAAATTATGCTGTGGTTGTGATGAATCTGTTATCAGGAATGTGGAAATGCATTTAGATGTGTGCCAAAATGGGGTAGCAAAGGAGTGGTAAGCTATAAACAAAAGTGAGACTATGCTAAGGTTTTTTAGGCATTGGATGAGTGGCATTTTATCTTATTAGTAATAGTTTCTTATTATGCATTGCACTCTGATGGTACTGGTACTGTAATGTAGAGAGGTATGTGTTTACTATTTATGTGCACTATGCATCGAAGTGCCATGCTACATGTGAAGAGCAGTGCACATGGCTGTGACAAATAGTGCAGGTTTCTGCTATGTCATGCTACTGTGACGCAATTATATACAGAATACATTGTGGCGCAGACTTTAACCAATTGGTACTGTCGGGTTTGCTTCATAAATTCCTGGAGTGGTATACTTATTACCTGACGGGAAAGTTACCTTTCAGTTTAGGGAGAACCCTTACACAGAAAGACAGCTAGTGTGTTCTGCAATGATACTGGCACTGATCCAGTTTTTAGCTTAAAGCAAGTTTTAGTGAAAGCAAAACGTGTGCAGCAGTATCATTGAATGACGTGTAACAACTGCAAATATGTTAGGGAACTTTTATTCTCAGCATCTTGAACTCATATAATATGATACAGAACATACATAGACAGAAAGGTAGGCATGAATGTTTAATGCCTGATGATATACTAATGATGTTAGCCTTGAAATTGCAACAAGACACCTTCAAGCAGTGAGGATAAGTAGAGGATAGTAAACAAGGACATATAAGAGTTATTATTATTATGTTTTCATTTTTACTGCTTTGTTTACTGCTCCTAATGAAACAGAGGATATTTTAACACTTTTTCATATAGCATACATCTGAATAGCCAGTATTTAATCATGATGCAATCCTCTTGAATAAACCTTCCAGCTGTTGTGGTCAAATGATATTCTACAATGTGCAGAGTCACACAGCAGATCTTATCATCCTCATAAATCTCTGGATCAATTTATCTCATTCAGTGTATTTGTCAACTGTTATAGAGGTTAAATGGAAAATATCAAAGTGGCTGTTAAGCAAATTTTTTCCCTGGGAAAGAATTTGCTTGGCCACTTCGGTACTTTGCCTTTTGCGGCACTGTAGTGCGGTCTCGGAGTTGGTATATTTAAGTAGGGGATTGTGGGGGGGCGAAGCCCCCCACTTAATGTAATGTTTGTAAATGATTTTTTTTTTGTTGGAACAGCGATTGTTCTGACACTTCGACATTGTAAGCTTTCTCTTACATAGGGTCGATTAAACACTGTTCGCTTTTTTAAGCATTCGGTGATTTAATATAGACCCGTTTACAAGGCTTCATACTGAACAGTAGCAAAAAAGTAAAACATTAATTCTTTTTTATATTTTTATATAATTTGCCTATGACCAGTTTACGTTCAAATAGCATACTATGCACCTAGTCAGTTGTTTAATTGTGTAATCTCCTGCACTTAAAACAGTCATGTATGAGTTCTAATTGACTTTGTGTTCTTAAAGTCCAGAGTGTATTAATAGTTGTGATTTGTTTTAAATTAAATATACAGTTTTAGAATAAGATGTAACAGTGAATACTTCACAATACTGTGGAAATGTATTTTCCCAAAACACTTGTTTTATATGTCTAGTCAGTGGCATAGCTGTTGTTGCAGGACTTGTTCTGTTTGTTTTTTGTCTTGTCTAATTTATTTTTCTTGTTTTTGTGTCCTTCCGGTAATTATATGGGTTTTCATTGGAAAAGTCTGTGCCCACATTCCAAAGTAGGTACACTGGTGATCTTCAAATTGTCCCTAGGTATGCACATCGTGTGTGTGTGAATGTGTGTGTCTGTGTGACTCATCTGTATCCTAAGAGTGGTATCCTTGTGACAAAGCAGAATGCAAATTGAATTTAGTTATTTATTTATTTATTTCATATCCGTTAACCGATTTAGTCTAGCTGGGTAAGAATTTACCCTTTTTCAGTGGAGACCCGAGGGGAAAAGCCGCAAACAGACATACAAATACATAAAAATAGAAACAAATTACAATATTAAAGAGCAAAACAATCTTATGGATACAATGGATAAGAAGAACATAATATGCTCAATGGAATAGTACATAGCTATATATACAAAAAGTGTAGTAATAGGTTGTAACAGGAGAAACAACAATAGTAAATCCAGCAGGTAAGCAGGAAGGAAGTTAAGATTGTAGGTAATATAATAAAAAAAAAACAAGGTGTAATTAGATTAGTGGCTAGAAGAAGAAATGTGTAAGTGCAGGGGTTTCAGAATTGAGGGAAAGTAAAGTGAGAGTAAAAAGTGGAGAGGGGTGACTGCACAAGGGACTGTAGGTCAGAAGAGGGAATGGTGCAAAAGAAGATAGTAGTAGAGGAGGGATGTAGTGAACTAGAGGGAGGGTACAGAAAGAAGAGCAGTTGGATAAAGTAAGTTATAGAAAGAGGAAAAAGGTCTTATAGATCAGACTTAGTGGTGAAGTGGGTATGTGGAGAGGGAGGGGTTAAGTAGGATGATAACAGGTACATAAAGGGTTGTTATGGAGGTACACTATCAGGTCGTGTTTGAAGTTAGGAAGGGAGGTATGACTTCTATTATGGAGTGGAAGATTGTTCCAGGTAAGGGAGATGGAGTGTTTATAGAGTATTTTACCTATGTTCTTGTTGGGTTTATAGACTTGTAGTAGGAGTTTATCAAAGCTGCGCAGGGATCGGGGAGGAATGAATGAGGGCAGACTGCAAATATGAATTATTTTGATATAATACAAAAGCTTATCCTTTATTCAAAGATAAAAGAAACAGTACAAATCTATATAAGTTATGGCTATGCTTAATCAACAGCTAGTCTACTGTTTCCAGGAATGTATAATCATATTCCAGTTGGGAGCTGTGTGCTAATAAATGGAACAGTGTAGGTATTATCAATAATTCAGTCAAATATATTCATTTAATGTATTAGATTACAATCCATTTTTTCTGCACTTATTCAGTTTGCTTTCCATTTAGTGTCCAGATTTTCTTATTAAATAAGGACATTGATTGTAGCTATGCTGAGTCATTCTCCCTGGATACACTGGCATTCTGATCATGATTAGTTCTCTGCCTTGAATTCAGTGTGTGATGAGATGGATAAAGCAAGTATCAGATAATAACAATGTTTTATGCTGGAGCACACACCCCAGATGCCCCCTTCACATGCTCATTATTATTTATTATACTTACCTCTGAGATTTTTCTTACTTTTAGAAAAGGGATAAACAAACAAAAAAAGGTGTCACAGTGGATAGTTTTGTCACCTTGCAGCAAGAGGTTCCCTTGTTTGATTCTTGGCTGAGGTGCCTTCTCTGTGGAGTCTGCATGTTCTCCCTGAGTTTGTGTGTGGTTTTATGTGCCCCACATTCCAAAGACATGCAGTTGGTGGATTGGACACTCTAAATTGGCCATAGGTGTGAGTGTGCATTTGAGTGTTTGTTGTGGAAGAACTATTGTGGCAGAACTAACCACCCAGCTGTGTAAACCTTGGCTCCTGATGACTGTCACTGTTGAAGTGTCACCACATCCTCATGTGCAAAAATGGGAAAAGGGGCCGTGGATGGATGGATGGATGGACGGCTGGATTAAAAAAAAAAGTTCCTGCTTTTCTCCTTTTTGGTAACTGTGGACAGGAAAGCCATATTTTAGAAACACTGTGTTTAAATTTCTTTTGATTTACGAAATTGTGTTTTGGAAACTGGAGCCAGCTGTCACGAAAAAATATTTTAGACCTTAATAAGAAGTACTGATAAATATTTCCCACTTATAATACACTTGAGGGGAGCCCTATGAAGTATCTGTTTCATGACGCTCATCTTCATCATCATTATCAACCCCTTTTTCCCCATTGTCTACATGGGGTTAGGGTGTTGTGTTAACTCTCATGATCACTATTGATTCACTGTCACTCTCCTACCTTCTTTGACAGTCATGTCTGACTCTGTCACAGATCTCCTCTCACTTAATTCATCCATCTCTTTGCAGGACATCCTCATTTCATCTTGCATTCTTCCTGTTTGTCCCAAATCTTCTTCAAAAGATTATCTTCTGCTTTCCTACACATTTGTTTGAACCACAGTAATCTGTTCTTGTTGACCTTATCTGCAATTGGAGCTACTTGGGTTTCTGTCTTTGTTAATGACTTTATTTCTTTGTGTGCCTCACAGTGTTCAACCTGCCACCCATCTCAAGTACTTCACCTTTGTCACCTGTAGTTTCCTCAGCTGCTAAGCTTACTGCCCATGTTTCTGTACTATGCAGCTGTACTAGTAGCGCCACTGTTTTGTACACCTCACTTTTCATCTTTGCGGGCATTCTTCTGTCATACACTACCCTTATCACTCTGTGCCAGTTGGCTCAGACCCCCTTATTCTAACTTTGAATTTCTCATTTCAGGCTTCACTTCTCTTCAATCACCCTCCCCTAGATACTTGAAGCTGTTAACCTGTAACATTATCTTCTCTTCTATCTCATTTCCCAGCTTCTTCAATTTCCATTTGCTGCAATTACAACTTTCTAACCTGTATTCAATTTCATACAATGTGCATTCAATTTTGCATTCTGTTTCCTCTGTTTCATAGCATAAATGCTGATGGCAAAACTTGCTTTGATAACTTTTTTTAAGTAATTTAAAATAGTCTGCTTTCATTTGTCTCCACTTTTGTAGAACATCTCTAATGTTTCCTCATTCTTTGCCTTGTCAGACAGTGATTTGGTACAATTGGAAATTGGGGCTGGACTCCTCAATGGCCTCACCAGGCTGCAAATCTAGTAACTAGTACCTATGAGCCAGAGTAGAAATGGTGTATAGGAAGGAAATTGATTGCAGTAAACATGAGCATAATGACATGAGCCATGTTGTTTGTATGTGATCCTTGGTTTCTTTAATGTTGACAGTGTGTTTATTATTTAGCTGTGAATAAACTGAGCAGCATGAAGTCTGTGAATTCAATGCTAATATTTTAACCATGAGTACACAATTATTTTAGTTTGTTTTTTCTGGGTACATGGGTGTAAAATGCACTGTGTTTGGGCTACAGTGATTTGTCTAACAGTGCATATGAGTAAATGTATGAGCTGTTAAAAAGCTGCTTCCAGGAGTACATGGTTTGATTTCCTCAGCCTTAATTTGTCTTCTGTGTGAATCTGCCAAGTTACTTTACCAGATAGTACTCAAGGGCTGCTCCTGAAAAGGGACACATGTCCAGTGGGTTGTCCCATGCTGTCTTTTGAATTCCTGCACTCTTCACATAGACATCAATGAGTACTACACTATATGCTATTTGAGTATGAATCCCAACACTTCTCTTGTAATTTAATGGTTTACCAGGTGCATTTCAAAAAAAATGTGAATTTCAAGGGAAGAGAGGTGTACTGTTCTCATGTTAACTCTGTTTTCAATGTGAGAGTGCTTTGTTTTGTTTAGAAAATGACTGTCACTGCTTTTTCTGTAAAGTTTAAAATACTAGTTTTAAATAAAATCCACATCTTTGTGATCATTTTAAAAGTAAAGAAGAAAATAGTATGTGCACTGTCAGATTTGAACAGTGTTTATGGTAACAGTAGCTAGACAGGTAAGTAATGGAATATTGGTATGGCTGGCAAGGGCCTGCTTTATTACTCTGCAGTGGGCCCTTTTTGTCAATTATCTGCCTGTGTTGACTCTGGATGTGCATGCTGCAACAGTGCAGCATTATTAGCCATTAAAGTAGGTCAGACCTGTACTGAATATTGTCACAAGGGATAGCTATTTTTAAAAGGAAAGACATAGCATGGTCTAAAATGAGATGCAGGTATCCTGCAAGCATGAAATCCCCGCACCCCAAAAGCAGTAGTTTATATTCTATAATATTTCTGCTTTTTTATATGACTTGCAGGTTGTTGAACAAAAGCTGCTGCAGCATTTATAGTGTCTGCAATCATTTGTTTTATTCATTGTACTGAAGAATGAATTAATTCATTAATAGGCAAGGATTGTGTAATACAGACTAACCATATAGCATTTTAATAATAAATTTTCTCACCAGTCTCCAGCAACTGCAAAGGGGTTGACATTTGTCAGCTCATATTTATTTATATTTATTTATTGACATTTGGTAACCGGGAAAGTCCACTGGGTGAGAAACCCATTTTCAGTGGAGGCCCAGGGAGAAAAGCCCAAGAAAGGTTACAAAAAAATTACATAATGTAAACAGTTATATACAGAGCTTAAGGAACAACATTTGCAATTACAATTTCACATCAGTCATCAATTCAGGTAAACATACATATTAAGTATTTATAGAGGTTTAAGGTATTTATAGTTTGGAAACTATAATCATATGCAGGCATATGTAAACTCATTTCACATCTTCAAATACTATTTTTCTATAAAGCTGTTGCAAAAGCAGAAATAGGTGGCATGTAGAAACATAGGATCTAGAGGTGTAGAAAAAGCAAATGGAAAAAAGAAATATGGACAAAAAGCCAAGTTATGTGAGTTAAAAGACATTATTTCATGTAGAGTAGTATTGGAGACAGTGATCTATTTAAGGAGGTTTATGTGAGTTGTTACAGGAGCATGTTTGATTGTTGAGGTAATGGGATTTTAGTGCACTTTTGAAAGCTTTTAAGGTGTCTATGTGAGTAATAGATGAAGGCAGGGAATTCCATGCTTTGATGATGATGAAGGAGTAAAGGCTTTGTCCAGCACATTTGTTAGGCTTCGATATACTTAGGAGCTGCTTGCTTGAGGACGTAAGATTTTGTGCAGGGGTGTATGTATGTAGGATGGTCTGAAGAGAGGGGAAAAAGTTGGGGTTATATAGTAGTTTGTGGGTAAGTGTTAATTGGATGTATTGTAGATAGTGGGAGAAGTCAAGCTAGTTAATATTTTTTAATGCAAGGCAATGATGTGTTCAGGTTGGCATATTGCAGGCAAACATTGCTATTTTATAGTAGCAGGACTGTAACTTAGCTTTAAGAGTAGTATGTGTGTTGGTAAATTTAGGGCTACCATAAAGAATGTTGGAGAGGAGAAGAGAGTTGGCCAAGATTAACTTAGTGGGTGTGTTCATGAAATGTTTATGCCTATATAGTTTACCAAGTTTGAAGTGTTTTTTTTATTACATTATGAATGTGATTATCAAAGGATAGTTTGTCATCTATTGTGATGCCTAGCAGTTTTGATGATTTTACATGTTATATTCTAGTGTCAGTTTGTGAGATAATATTAAAGTCCTGATTTAAGGGTTTGGATGAGAATATTAGTATTTTGGATTTTTTGGGGTTAAGAAGAAGTTGTGCATCATTTAGCCAGGATTCAATAGAAGTGGATGCTTTTGTACTAGATATTGAAGGTCTGTCAGGTTGTTGGCAGAGGAGGTTATCGTAAAATCATCTGCATATTAGATTAGTGTACTAAGATGGGAAGCTTTGTGGAGGTTATTGATGAAAATTTTAAATAATAGTGGTCCAAGAATGGACCCATGGGGAACTCCTGTTTTATTCAGGAGGTATTCAGATTGCTTGTTCTGCCATTTGACAGATTGTTGGAGAACCAGGACAGTGAATGTGGGGAGCAGTTTAAGGACTGTAGTTGTAGTAGCAGTTTAGAGTGTTATGCTGTATCGAAAGCCTTACATAGCTCCAATAAGATAACAGAGGTTATTAGACCATCATCTAAGGCTTTGTTAACAGTGTTGGTGAATGAAAGTAAGGCAATGGTACTGCTGTGTGTAGAGCGAAAGCCATGATGGGTGGGGGCAAGTAAGTTATTGTTAGTGATATATTTTAACAGTTGTGTGTGTATACACTTTTCCAGGATTTTAGATAGAGGAGAGAGTATGGAGATGGGCCAGTAATTAGAGAGATCATTAGTGTTACCACCTTTATGTAGGGGAGTTATAATGGATTTTTTCCAAAGTAGTAGAATGTATGATTCAGAAATTAATCGATTGATGATAATTCTAACAGGGTATGCTATAGCATTTGAAGCAATCTTTAAATATTCTGCTGGGAGTCTATCCTCAGAGGGGAAGCCTGGCTTTATAGGTTCATAGGTTCATAGGTAGATACTAGGCTATCTGCCCTAAGGCATTTATAAGCCTAGCTTGAGTGTATTTGGCTTTTGCCTCCCAATTAGATTAGCCTACTGTGCCTCTGTATAGTAGGTCACAGAAAGTAGCCCTTTAAGATTAAGAAAGTAGCCCTTTAAGTTTAGTTAACTGCGCTTCTGTCAAGCAGGGACACAGAAGAGATCCCAGGGGTGAATTTGCGATCTCCCATCCAAGCATCCAGATTTCGCTTGAAAAGGGTCAGCGAGGGGCTATGTCTAACATGAATTGGGATTCTATTCCAGAGTGAGGGCAGCCTCTGGGAAATGAATCTGTCCCTCCAGCATGTTCTATTTATTTTTGTGCTGAGATTTAAGTCCCTGGAGCGTGTAGCTATAACGGATTTGGATTTTTTTGAGGTGGAGCATGTCCATTAATTCTGGGTTAGACATGGCTTTTTACGTCAGGCATAGATCGCCTCTGAGTAGGCGGTAAGCAACTGAGTAGAGCTGGAGTTTCTTTAGTCGAGCTGCATAGGACATCTGTTTGAGGCCCATGACCCTCCTGGTGAGGTACTTTTGGGGTCTCTCCAGTTGCTGCAGGTGTCGGGTAAGGTACATCCCAAAAGGGGCATTGTATTCAATTATGGGCCTGATGAGTGATGAGTAGAGTGGCACAATGACCTCTCTTGATTTAGATGCGAACCCTTTCATGATAAGGTGGGCTATATAAAAGGTCTTTCTAACCACTTTGGCAACGTGATTGTCAAAGGAGAGATTACTATCTACGTGGGTCCCCAAATCCCTAATTAATTCTTCCATACTTAATGGATTACTACCTATGTGGTAATTTGTGGGCACTTTGTTTTTCCCAAAGGGGATGACTATGCACTTTTTAGCATTTAGTTTGAGGCCGTGGCTCTGGCACCAAGCATCCGTCTCCATGAGACCCTTTTGGAGGATGCTTGTGTCAGCCGGAGAGTCGATTATGACACCCAGTTTGCAGTCATCTGCGAACTTTGTCAGCCATAGTCCCCCCGTGTTAGCCTGTACCTCAGAGAAGTATATACTGAATAAGAGGGGTCCCAGAACTGAGCCTTGTGGGACGCCACTTGTAACTGGTTTGGATTCGGACATGGCTCCTGCAATTCTGACCATGTGGGTTCTATCCCTGTGCCAGTTTGCAACCCATCTTGTGACATAGGGGTTGATATTTAAGCTGGTAAGCTTATTTATGATGCCCAAGTGGGGTATTGTGTCAAAGGCTTTTGCGAGGTCCAGGTAGGCTATGTGGACTACCTTGCCCTCATCTATGGCATTGGTAACTGTTTCAAAGAAATCAACTAGGTTTAAGAGGCAAGATCTGCCCTTAACAAAGCCAAATCGGGTAGAGTCCAGTGTCTGGAGGTTCCCAGTGTCATTGTTTATGAGTTCCATGATAATATGCTCCATAGCTTTACAGACCAGACTAGTCAGGCTTATGGGGCGATAGTTCCCAGGGTCCGTTGTGGAGCCACCTTTGTGGAGTGGGACCACTGTAGCTGTATGCCATTCTTTGGGTACATATCCTGTAGTAAGGCTAAGTTTGAACAGTGACTTAATGTGAGGGTTCAGTTCTTCTTGGAGCTCATGTAAGATGCAGCCTGGGACACTGTGTGGTCCCATACATGCTGTGTTTTTTGCTTTGGAGAGGGCAGCTTTCACCTGTGCATCTGTGATGTCAGGGAGGTTACATTCTGTTAGGATAGGCATTTGCTCCTTTGGGGGGGGGGGAGAGAAGTTAGCACTGAACCTATCTGCCAGGATGTTGGCTATGTCTGTAGGTTCGGTATATTTTGTACCATTATGCATCAATTCAGAGCATATCTGGGAGTTTCCACCCATATTCTTGACATAACTAAAGAAGGCCTTGTGATTATCTTTAGTGTCTAGGGCAATTTTTCTTTCAAAGCTGGCCTTAGATGATTTTATGAGGGATTGTAGTTTCTTGCTAATACTGATCAAAGATGCCTTCCCTTTTTGGGATTTTGCTCTATCATGTAGTAGCTTCCTCCTTCTGTTGTATATTTTATTTATGGTCGGGGTCCACCAGACAGGTCTCCTGTTTTTGGAGGACTGAGCTTTGGTTTTATTTGGGATAGCACGATCCATGCATTCCTGCAGGTGCTCATAGAATGCATATGCAAAGGATTCTGCAGATTGGGCAGTATTATCCTCTGGCCCAGGGGCTTTGAAGGATACCACCTCAGTCTTGAGAAGTGTGAAGTTAGCTTTTGAGAAATTTTTTACAGTGGTTTCCTTGGCTAGGGGTGGGGACGGGATATGGATGTCCAGGGAAATTAGTTTATGGTCTGATCTTACCAATGAGGTGTTTACTTCTGGTGTGGAACATAGAGTCCCCATGTTGGTGATGACAAGGTCCAATATGTTGTTTCCTCTTGTGGGAGTGGTGACCAGTTGTTCCATAGCATTGGAGTTTATAAATTCAAGAAACCGTTGGGCGAGGGTGTTTGGGCTTGAGTAGTTTTCCCACTCAATGTTTGGGTAGTTAAAGTCAGCCAATAACATGGTATTTGGAGAGACCTTCATATTCTCCAATGTTCTCAGGAATGTCAAGTGGGGTTCCTGTAAGAGGGATGGTGATCTGTAGCAGGCTACAAACTGAAAGGCAGTTTTGCCCACTGTTAGTTGCACATGGATGGACTCCGATGCTTTGTGCAGTGCCACTAACCTGGAGGTGTATGTATCTTTGATGAATATAGATACTCCCCCACCTTTTGTGCTTCGGTCTGAGTTTTGGAGCCGAAAAGCATGGTATGAGTTATAACCTGGTAGTGCTGGGGTGCTCTCAGGAGCCCTGAACCAGGTTTCTGTTACTGCACAGACATCGATTTTCTCCATACTGAGAAGAGCCTTGAGTGCGTGCATCAGTTTACTTAATAGGTTATGCACTAGTGAGGTGGGTACAGGTTGTATAGTAAAGGTACAAGTGAGTGGGCTGCTACTGGAGGTATTGTTTAAAGGGGGGGATGTTATGTTTGACTTAGGGGAGAAAGGATTTGGGTTGTTATCTGATTTATTTGGGGTAGAGTTAGTATGCATTGAGGAGTCATTGACACGTTTTTGAATGGTTTCAATGAAGTGGGTGTTAAAGGCATTGTCAATTTCTAATGGGTCTTTCTCATTGAATTGTGTGGGATTTTGTTGGTTTCCAAGGTTAAGGAGTGAGAAAATAGATTTCCAGAAATCATATGGTCATATAGTCTGCATTATATGGACTGATGATCAGAACAGTCTGATCTTTAGCATCCATTGTATAGTCATTGTTGCACATTACTGTGGACTATAAAGTATTTCTCCATTTAGTTAAAATTGCTAGTCTTGCAGTTAGTACAGAGGACTAAAGCTTCAACTTTTTAATGAGATGCTTCCTGATTTGCCTACTGTGTGACATTAAGCAAGTCACTTAACCAGACAGTGGTATGGAGTAATTGGGAGTTTGAGCTACACTTCTTAATGGTCTCCTGAACTGCATGCCAAGTAACTATGAACCTGTTGTCATTGTTTGGCAGCTATCACCTATTGCATAGCTGATTTGTTTCAGGAAGTGTTATAGCAATGTCATTGGCATGCCATTTTTTAATGTAACAATGGGAATTTACTCTTCAAGGACATCAGGCACTGCATTTGTATGTGGAGCTCTGGAATACAAATTGGCTTACCAGCTGCAATCTCTGCAATAGCAATAATTTTCTTTAATGTATAATTATTCAGATGATATTTACTTCTGCAGAGATAGTGCATATTGACTTAGAAGCATTTATCAGGTGATTATTTCATATGTTCTCATAAATACCTTTCTATTTAAACTGTGCTACACCTGACTGACTCTTATGGTATGATACTAATGATCTTTATAGAGTATAATGTAGTTCATCCAATGCTACTAATAAAATACATGTAATTTATTTTTTACTCCAGAGTTTTTTATTGATTTTTCAGTAACAATCATTTAAACAACAAATTATGATAAAACTGTGTACAAATTTTACAAAGGCCTTGGGCACTGTATGAAATGTTATCGATATAAAGAAGGGTACAATATTCATTCATTCATACTTTCAAAGTGACTAATTTGATGGAGATAGATCTAAATTCAATGACTGAATAAGGGATAAAACTTTTGACCAGGGGTTGTTAGTCCATTTTCTGGGATATATTCTTGCTTCTTTAACTTTCATTTCCATCAACGCTGCTTTAACCAAGAGGGTCTTGAAATCTTGTAAGGTTGGAATGGAGGGTGACTTCCATCTTCTTGTAATACATTTTTTGGCTGTTGCTAGGATTGTCCAAAGAAGATACTTATTTTTGTTATTCAATACAACAGATTCATTTACATTCAGAAAAATGAATGGTTTTGATAATATAAAGGAATTAGTAAAGATGGCGTTGAGAAATTTTTCAATATCATTCCAAAATTTCTTAATGTGTGAACAATCATAAAAGATGTGAGACCAATCGGCCTTACATTTTAAAGAGCATCTCCAACACATCACCTGCTCTGAGGAGTTAAATTTAACAATCTTACTAGGCGTGTAAAAACATCTATGCAAAAATTTCCAGGAGAAAACTTTCCACATTTGTAAGTTAGAGGTTAATTTAAGAGAATGTAAAATATTTGATTTATTCATAGAAGTTAGGGACAATGTGCAGTCATTAGTAACAAAATCCCAAAACCTCTGATTAGGAGTAGTGTTATAAGTAATAATAATTTTATAAATGTTTGAAATTAAATTTTTCCAATACAATTCACTGTGTAGTATTTCATTCATAAGAGTTATGCATTTAGGTGGAGAGTTAAAGGAAGACTCTCCCCGGGATTCATGAACCTTGCGCCAGGCGCCAGCATAGCGTCGGCGTTATAAAGCCAAATATGGCTACCGAGCGATTCAGGTATGAATCAATCCCACGTGCACTACCGGCGTGCGCCAGATCTGCGCCGCCCCCGGCGTAGGTATGCTAATCACACTGTGTGCGGTATTGCACCATGCAAATGAAGGCAAATAGCGATCCACGAAGTGGGGCAGGCGTAAGCGTAAGAACGCGGCAATGTAAACCAAAAACGGTTTACATTTACCCAAACATGAGCAAGGAGTAACGGAAGGCTGTGAGCGTCAGGTATCATACAGGTGCAATATGCCAATGGCGAAAGGCACCGAGAATGTCCAAAGAAAACATGCACAAACTGTAAATAATGACAAAAATGTTATGTATGTAGAAACACAGCAGAACCCCCGGATATGTGCACAGAAGGTGCAAAGCAATGAAATAATATGACAATGTCCTAAAAGAGCTGTATAATACACATCAGCTGCACAGCCACCACACACCATAGTATGTATGGAAAGCCTCAACCCCAGTGCAAGGGTTGTCAAGGAGTGGCGGCAGTGTTCGGCGCCGTAACCATGTATTAGCAGTCAATGCCAACCAAATGTGGCAGATAATAGTGAATCGCAAAACCGGCGCGGTGTAAGGATGGAGCAAACGGCGCAGCGGTACCACACCGAGGAGTGGCCTACACGGGATACATGTCAATCGCAGAGGGGTGTGCCACTGTAGGAGGAAGCATATTGGAGGCCAGCAAACCTGGGCTATACAATGCACATCACAGCAGCAGGACCGGCGTGTGAGGAAATAGATGCGCTGAGAGTACATAATGCGCGCACAGATGCATGTGCACGAGGATGACTACGTTCCCCAACCCAGTCATGTGACGGCCTCCTGTCAACAACCATGGATATAGGAAGGTAATGCGGAGAATATGAGGAAATGCGGAAGCACTGTAATTGGAGCCGTAATGAGCAATCAACACCAATCAATCCAGGAAGGGCAAGCGGCAGCTGACAACTCTGCATGCAGACTCCTGCCTAACGGGAAAGGGGAGGCATAGGAATGCAAAGATAGTAGGGGATGTAGTAGAAATGCAAAGAGCAAAGAACCAAAATAGCACAGCCAAGTACAGAGGTAGCATAACGCTGGCGGCAGACAAAATGCATCATATGCCATGTGCCTGCAGGATGCACTGCAGGCAATAATAGGTGCAACATGCAGAAACAGTAATGTAAGATGCAAAGCTAAGCCAATGCAGGCAACTGTAATGTAACACTAAAGGCAATACCGTTGCAGTTGCAACGGTAAAACACCGAAGATAATCCACAGATACGGCTGCACAGACACACCCAATGACATCACCGGGTATACAGCACAACAGTATAAAGTGTGAATGCACACAACACACAGCGCGATTTCCCAAACGCCGCACCGTAGGGTGTAAACACACGGGGAACTTTTAATATGTATATGTTGGGTGCCGCCGTGGCCGTGATGCATAGGTATGTGGCAGAGACAGACGGAGTTGCGGAGGAGGGTGCCGACAACTACCGTAGGCCTCACAGGAGAAGGAGAGTGTTCAGACCAAGGGTGACCTACCAGGGGCTGCAAGACCTGGAGATAGTAGAGCGCTACAGGGTTGACAGGGACACGTTACTGCAAATAGTGGAGCTGTGCCGGCCACGCCTGAGAACAAGAGACAACAGAGGGGAGCCCATCCCAGTGGACACAAAGGTATGTGTGAGCTTGTGAATACTGGCTACAGGTACCTTTCAAAGGCCAACCGGGGATATAATGGGTATCTCACAGGCATCAGCATCTAGGGTACTACACCAGTTCCTGGATGCCATGTTACGACATGCCCATGAGTATATAAACTTCCCCAGATCTCAGGAGGAGTTGGCTAGCAATATGCGCCGCTTCCACCATGTGGCACAATATCCGGAGGTACTGGGTGCGATCGACTGTACGCACATAGAGATCAAGTCACCGCCCGGGGAGCAGGGTAGACGCTACATAAACTGCAAGGGATACCCCTCCATCAATTGCCAGGTCGTGTGCAATGCGCAGGGCATTATCATGGATGTGTGTGCTGGCAGCCCTGGAAGCTACCACGAATCCCATATCTGGCATGCCTCACAGCTGTATCAGGTATTTGCCAGGGGGGACATCACACAAGGTCACCTTGTGGGTGATGCTGGCTATGCACTGGAGCCGTGGATGATGACACCCATCAGAAATGCACACACACACATGCAAGAAGGCCATAATGAGGCACACGCACAAACCAGAATAATCAAAGAGCGTGTGTTTGGGATGTTGAAATCACGGTTCCGGTGCTTGGATACATCCGGTGGAGCCTTGCAGTACTCACCAGGCACATGTGCCCACATATTCATAGTATGTTGTATGCTACACAATATGATTCTGCGGAAACAGCTGCTGCAGGGACATAATGGTGTAGGGCCACCAAGCCCGCCACAACTGCCAAGGCAAGCACAGGCACAGGGCGTTCAGCGCCATGAACACATTGTGCCAGCCCCAGTAGGTAGACGGAGGCGTACCCAATATGCCTACGCCCTGGCAAAGAGGGAACGCATAGCACATACTGTGACAGCGTAGGCCCCATGGACTGACACCTCCTTACCTGCACACACAGTGAAATGGACCCCACACAAACATGTCCGCCCGTAATGTGTACCGTATGGGCGGACCTATGTGTGACTCCAACAAAGGCAGCACCCAAACAGTGCACACCCAATAGCCAGCAGAGCATGGAATGCCAACACCTCAACCGCACGCCGGTTCTACAGCAGACGGCGTAGCCGTATGCTGCCACTATCGCCGCAAGTCGACTACATATGTACTTATGTGCATCCACAGATACGGAAATAGATATCAGTACACGTAGAAATATATGTACACATACACAGATATAAAGTACAACAGGTTAATATGGAACCCTGGGATGCAAGTTTACAGATGAGTAAGACGCGAAATCTCCACATAGTAAACATAGTGAACGACAACCCGATCATCCGGGAGGGTGGGAAGAGCAGGGAACGCCAGCCATGGAAATGTCAACCTGCATCAATACATATCCGCGTGTCGGGATGATCACCAGGCCACGGTACAGTAACGGGATATGTGCGTGTCATATCCATAGGATATGAGTGCGGAGGTACACACCGCCGCCGGCGATGCGGCCAACGTAGGTACTGTGTGCAACCGTCGGTCGGCGGCAATCATACCTGTCAAGTGTCGTCATTATGAGGAACGTACCTCATTTGCGGTCTAAAACAGTTCATGTTCCTCGCAGTTCCTCAAAGTTCCACATTGAAATAGTCTGTCAAACATTCATTGTTAGGAATGTATTTAAATGACATCCTGGTAAATAGAAATTAATCATAGTAATTCATTAAAGGTTCTTCTTTGTAAGTACATCAGCATATTTTAACTATCCTATGACCTTCTTAGCTGAAGTTGTTAGTAAGCCATTAGTATGTGTTCCACATTTTGCCCATTTGTTCCACATTATGAATGTGTGTGTTCCTCGTTTCAGAAATGGAAGGTTGAGAGCCATGGCGGCAATATGTGTATGTGTGAGGTGAGGTTGTCGTGTGTTCCGCTGTGTGTGTGTAATGTGTGTGCCACTGTAAAATGTGTATGTAGGTGACTTGTCACAGGCGGAGTGTAATAACATGCGTAGGCATACAGTACAGGAACCATAGGCGTATGTACAGCAGTACCCACAAAGTAGTACTGACATCTCCTCAGTGGCTATGCGCGTGGCGACGTAAAACCATGCAAAGCGGAAATGTCCCAGAATGTACCACAGGGCCATAGCCAACAGCAGATGCAAAGGACGCATGTACAAACCATGACCGTATGTATGGCGGCCATATGGCAGACTCAACATGATACGTCGGCAACGTTACACAGCATCAGGCATGTACGGCGAAAATACGAATGTGCTATCCCGGCACCGATCGTGGACACTTACGGTCCCATAAATACCGCTGTGTGTTCCACGACCGTTAAGTAAGCAAGCGCCACATGAATAGGAGGCTACCGGTAGCATACAGGCCGTCCCAAGTACAGGACCACAATCACCGTAACTATCAGTGACAAAATGCCAATGGATAGTAGGCACGGACGAACATCCGCAGATATATAACCGATGTGAAGGAGGAATACGTGCAGGAAGCACACATGCAGGCGATACCGACACCACACGACATCAACAAAACAAACATTCCCAGAACAACAGACAGGTAACCTGCAGCTCCCCAAGCAGGGATGGAGCAGACACACAAGCATATCTTGTATGTATAAATGCAAGACCCACACCCCCTACCCGTCACCCACATCCGCAGATATACCCCATCGCACATATCAAAGGGATAACAGCCAAAACCGTAGCAAAAACATACAGGCAGTCAATGACAGTGGCATACCCGCAACAAGCCACGTGGGAAACACTAGCAGCAGCTGATGCATCCTTGCATCCGTTGTGTACAGGAATATAACAGCTATGTTACACATCTGAATGCACAACGCCATCGACAGACGCCGCCAGGACACGGACACCCACATGTCGAACAGAATACCATACCCAACACACACAATCCACGGCTAACACCACAGCGTAATGTACCTGACACCACACATAGCGTATGCAGTCACACAAACATGATACAATACATACCATCCCCACGAAGGTAGTGCAAATAAGTAACGGCCACACGAGGAATGAACCATGGCCTACTTTCGCGGGTAACGTACGAATGGAGGAGGATCACCAGTGATATGCGCATAACTACACACCGAGGAACAGCTATTGGCGTGATGAACCCACATGCCTCAGGTGACGCGGATAAAGGAAGACTCCTGGATATTCAAACTGTATGTTCATACCGAACACAAACGTAATCGAAAGGAAGTATTTAGAGGAAGATATTGACGAATACAGAAGCAAAGGCCGGAAAGGTATGTCATACCCACGAGATGTACTGATGTGTAACACATGATACGTATGACTAATCTGCACTGTATGTGAACGATGTGTGTAGGTAAAGATACCTGTCCATTAGGCAGAGAGTGGTGAAAGGTGGTTATGTAATGCTAAGCCGCGGAGCATACCAACGACTGTGGACAACGTGTGCACAGCAGTGGGACAACATGTACACAGACGTGATAACCCAAGGTCCGCCATAGGGATTCCAAACACAGAACAATGCCACCACCCACGCTGATGTTGTCAGTGGATATCGAACAATGAAGTGCCACAGCAGGGGATAGGACATGTATGTATAGTGTCACAGCACACATTTGCATGGGCATATACCGTCGATGTCATACGGAATGTGCGCGCGACGTGCACGTATCCCTCGCAGTAGGGGTGACTATGTCAATTATGTGTAATGCAAAGCTGTCATGATGGATATGTTCAGAAATCATAGACAGTATCACAGGCATAGCATGCATGATGGAGGGATGGCCTAATGTTATGTACATAAACAAGATATGTATGGCCTGCACATATGGGACAGAGTAGTAGCAGAATAGGTACCGAAATGGAGGGAACAGCAAGTAACCATGTCCAAACGTTCCGTAGCAGGTGCAATGTGTGCAACAATGATGTCCGGCAGGGCCGTGTGTAAACACATGTGCAATGTACACAGTAGTGTCACCCCCCCCCCATGGTAGTGTCCACTGAACGGCAGAGGTGGATGTCAACTGTATGTCTATACAGTACTTCCGCTGTGGTGGTACCATGGGTCTGTGTCACCCTACCAGCAAGGGAGCTATCACATGACTAGTGACACAGTGTGTCCCTGTGGGATGTGCACAGGACCTATGTCCCACAGCACGGTGTGTGTCCAGCCTGTGGATGTCACACAGACGCCCAGGCTGAGCAATGTGGCATGTGTCCACACATGCAGGAGTGCTCCTCCCACCCTGCCCACTGCAAACGCCATGTAGGAGTACTACATGCATCAGTAATGCGGAGAACATGGCCCATGGCAGAGTAGATGACACCCCTGTGTTAGTGGTATGCAGGTGAGTACAGATGTGTTTCATGACTGTCATATGCATATGTAAACTGTCTGAGCCGGGTAGACATCACGGCATGACTATACTGAGACATGTAAAGTTGTATCCATTGTGTAAGGTACACCACATATGTGTTATTGTAACACTGCCCGCATGTACATGTGGGTATGGCACAGGTACAAGGGCACCCAATGTATCAGCTAGACTTACGGTCCAGAAATGCATGGCCCTGCACATGTGTACCCACGCCATAGTGGAATATGGCAACCACAGCACCATGTGGAGCATGTGTGTGTACAGCAACCATGTACAATGTGATATGTATGTATAGGGACAGTATCCATGTGATACACACTGCATGACTGTCACTATGCAATGGTGATGTGTATGCACTATGTGTGATGTAACTGATGCAATGATATCTACATGATATATCTGCCACACTGACACCTGTATGGCTGTTAGCAATATGAGTAGGATGAGCTAAAATGCTGCCAGGTATGTAGATGTGGTATATGTAGGCATGGACAATACTCTGTGACAGCATGTAGTGTATGTAAGCAAATAGTGAGCATGAGGGGCCACATGACTGAGGACTGTGCAATGTCACACGTACCTGACTTGTTGTAATTAGCATGATATGCCTGCACCACTGTGTGACCTGTACAGGAGGCACATGGCGTAACATCCTGAGACATAGGGTATGATGTGATGCTGGATGTGTACATTGGCAATACCATAAAGTGGAATGGCGCTGAAGGGCAAAGAGCGGATAATGTCTGATTTGGTACCCTCTGTACCACACCAACCACCCATGCAATGGTATGACAGGTGGCCAGCATGTGGATGTGGTGTGCTGTGGCACAGAAGCCCAACAAGGGTGCCAGTAAAGGCATGGAGGTTGTCAATGAGTGTCTGAAGCATGTATGTCAGGATGTGGCCCAGTGCCATACTGAATGGCCCAGTCATGGGTGTACAAATGCAGCCCCATACGTGCAATGCAGTACCACCCATGTGTAGTGTGATAGATGTGGTAGTGTGGTGGTCAGGGTACAGAACGTACATGAATGGGCTAGCAGTCAATGCAGTGTGCTGCTGCAGAGACATGTAACAGCCAGGTTGGCGGGATACAACAACTTCGAGTGGAGGTGACATTGGGACTGTGTTCTCGGACGTAGCGTGTGCATGGCAGTACTATGTATGTGTCCACAGGGTTAATACAATGTCCAGCCATGGATTGGAACCCTGTAGTGAGTGAGAGTGTGTATTGTTGTTAGGTACCCCATTGGCAGGCACGATGCCAGCAACATCTGTGTTGGCAATGCCTGCATGACTGTTGTATGCTGCATTGAATGTGGATGTAGTCAAACAGCAGAGACATACCACCACACTGCGTGAGGGCCCACACTGCAATGTATGGCAGTCATGTGTAGGTAGCTAGCTGTGGAGTATGTGATGCACCATGAGGACACACCATGACTGTCAAGTGACACACCACACACATGTGAACATAACTACCGCGCAACAGCCTGCACATGTGCCCATACAGCACGTGTGCATGGAACAGGAATACCACTGTGGCGTCTGTGAAAAGGCCAGAACCACCATGTCTCTGTGTGGAATAACATGGTCCCTACCAGTGCGTAAATGTAGCAGAAGTGCACTGTGATCAGTGTCGGCATAGTCATGTAGACTGTCCATCGTGCAGGGTGCCATGCCATCAACTACCTCTGTCAGTGTATGTCAGTAGTACCGGCTGTAGAGCGTATGTACCATGCATGCTGCGATGGTCGTGTGTCTAGGGTGTGGCTAGCAGGGCTGAGAAGCATGGATGTTCAGCAAACAGAGGGGGGATGTGTGTAGGCATAGCACACAGACACATGGAGGTTTGGTGCATGCCGAGGGTAGTGTAGGTATGGTATGTGTCGTATAATGTGTCACCCAGCTATGTGTACTGCATGGCCAAGCATGTGTGGGTACATAGGAGTCCATACTAGGGAAGTGCGTGTTGCTGTCAATACATAGCAGTAGCAACTGTCCTAGGTGCAATGTACAGTATGTCAACACGGCCAGCATGTAACCTGTGGTGTACAGTGTATTCACCGTCGCGTGTCACAATGTGCGTAGCAGCCACGAACATGGGTATCTGAACATGGATTACCTATGATGCAATGTGTCTTGGGAATATACAGTATGTGTGTAAATCACTGTGTGGTGTGGGAACCACCCACCTGTGTGTGTTGCAGTCCAGGTATGTGCCTGGGAGGTATGATCTGTGTACAATCTGGAGTGGCAGGTGTGCCATGTAGGGCATGGAGGCAGGTCCCAGGCACTGCAGATAAATGACATGCGTGCTGTACTGTGTGTGCAGTGCTTGTGTACAGCACAGTGGAGGGTGTAAGCATTGTCACACATCACTGCATGCTGTGCCTACCTGTGACAGCCCTGCCAGAGACAGACATGTGACACCGCTGCTCAGGCAGCATAGCATGTGAAGATGTACATGTGGGCTGCACACCTTAGGGAGATGTCCACAGGTCATGTGTGCCACGGTAGTGTGGTTGAACATGACTATCAGACTGGACAAACACCACATGCCTGCATAAGTACAGTATGACCATAGTCAACAGTCCCAGTGACAGAGTAGGCCAATGTACAGTATCCCTGCGTGCAGACCACTGGCTACTGGACACCTGGCTAGACACACATCCGGAGGGTTAATTCACCATTGAGCCATCACATGTCCCAGTCCATGTGGGCCGTACAATGTCATCACAGGGTGGTCACAATAGCAGGTGGCAAGGCAGACATGGTGTACCAGGTGATGTGTCATGTGTGCATATGTCGAGTAGCACAGCCGTTCACATGTCTGCAACATACTGGTGCATGATGTATACTGTTACATGATGTATGGAACTGCACTGTCACCCACTACAGGGCCATCTGACACAGGTGTGTTGTGACAGGTGTAACCCATGTTTGCACAGGATATACACCGCTGTTGTAGGCAGCCATGCTGGTGGCTACCAGTGATATATGCAGTGGTCATACAGACATACCGTACACAGTGTTCATACAGGAATGTCCATTGTCGTGGACGATGTGCTGCTATGTGAATGTAGGTGTGTGTTGTGAATGTTACACATCCAGATGACACCATCTGGTGCAGTCATGGTTGTCAACACCAGTACACACATCCACAGCAGTCAGAACCCAGTCCTGACAATGTGTGTCAGTCACCCTCGTACTGTGTGACATATGTGCACATGGCGGAACACCTCCCACTGTCATCTAAGATGGCTACATGATGGCTGGAATGTGCTGTGGAAATGTACAATGCTGGTAGCCCAATGAAGTACCTGGAATCACACACAGTACGCTATGACAGCCATGTAAACCATGCACAACAATGACTACCCAACAGACACAAACAATGCATTGACACATGGAACATGTGCACATGACAACCCCCAATGAGGTATGTTGCACATATTGATGTACAATTGTCATGTATGGCCATAGCATGGATGCAGATGCACATACCCCAAAGGTAGTACCATGTGATGTAGGTATGGTGGCATTGCTCGTGTACATGTGACAGTAGCTGTACAAACACATGTCCTGCATAGCCGTCATGTAGGGGTACCTGTGGTATGTGACCGCTGGACATGCCTGTACAAATGACCATGTCCCACAGGAGATGTGTTATGTGTGTACCACATGTGATGTGCTGACAACAAGCTGTGATGTGTACGGCTGCCGGTGTACCTGTGTAACATTGTCTGTGATGGGTGCAAAGGCATATAGTATCATATTGCATGCCCACAAGCCCCACATAGGTGCATAGCCTGAACATACAATACAAGGAGTGTGTGGGATGATAGCAACCCACAGGAGGAGATGGGTATGGACGGCAGCCCACAACCACATGTGTGTGTACGGTGTTCACGTCCACGACACATGAGCATCTGAGAGGCTAGTGTTACAGCTGTACAGGGTTGCATGCATATATGGTCAGCAATATCCCTGTGTGTCCCACCACTGGCCCGTGGACCGATGGACACCAACCAAATGTGCAGATATGACATGTGCACAGCACATCACAGATGCCTACTGTAGAACAGGCTTACCGTGTAGACATGTGCACAGTAGGTCTGCGCCAGCTGCAGTCAAACATGTTATGTGCTGAACCACACCAATAGTCCAGGCCATGCCACAGATGGACGTGCATGCATCTGTGTAAGTATGGCTGTGAATGTCTCTGGCATAGCAATATAGCTGTGTGACTGTTGTGAACAACAATATGAATGGGTTGTATGTGTGAGGGTGCGTCATGTGTATGGTCTGATCGACGATACCATCAGTGACCCTGCTATGTGAACATCCCTGTACCCATACATGGATACCTATGCTGTGCCCAACACCACATTCACCGAGGGAGGGATGGTGGTGTGTAGTGCAGCAGCAGACATGGGGTGGCAGCAGGCACTGGATGTACACATATGTGGTACCCACATCAGTGCAGGCAACCATCCATGTGCACGGGATAGCGGTGTGTGTCCACATACAGCACTGTGTTGATCAATATCCCAGCACATAGCACCTGCCAGGGTTACAGTGTATGCATGGATGTGTGATACCTGCATGCACCAGACACACCCTCAGCAAGCAGCGTGCAGCATACCTCGCTTGAGGCCAGTGTCCACACCATGGCGATAGACATGTTGAATGTCCATATACACATAGCAATGACATATGGAATGGACAGCCACCCTGCCAATATCGTCAACCCCAGGTGGATCACAACCCAGTGCCAGGTATGTGGCATACCCTGCCATACCATGCAGACCTGCCCAGCAAGGCTGCATGAGCTATCACAGTCCTACATGGTGCAATGGTCAAAATACACTCTCACTATCAACCATACACAGCAGTAATATGGCGGTGATGCACCCTGTGGTGTTACAGGTGCTGTGTGATGCTCTGGACAATGTGTGTGTGTACATGCTATGCATGGCCTGTCCTGCTAATGTGTCATGGTTACACATTGCCCTATGTCTATCACATGTGCAACACAGGTGAGCTGTGGCAAGTTGTCCAACACCCGTACAGTGCTGTGTGGATGTACATGGCACAACACATGCATGTGCAGGTGTCCATGTGGATGTGTACAGTGCCACTGCTGATGTTCACAATGGCTACAGACGTGATGTGTACTGACATATACACAGCGTCCAGGTGAACAGTAGCACTGACGTCACATGGGGACCTATGCCAAGTGATATGGACACAGGTGCAGCCAGGTACACATGTCCACAGCAGGCTAACATCTACATGGTGCGTGTACAGTTTGATGGGGTGGCACACAGATATGATGTGACACCCACTGCTCAATGGTGTGAAGCCAGCACATTGGCTGTGTCACTGCCACAATGCCTTTCACAGATTACTGTGCAGATGTCGTACTTGTCATAGCAATGTATTTCCAACAGTATGCCAGCACAGCAGTGTAAATGGGACCTGCCACCATCATTATGTCTTACAGATAATGCCACGTTCACGGCTTCCCGCTTTCAGTCGGCAGGAGGAGGAGGTGATCATCCCATACCTCCATACTAATCATGACGTGTTATTCAGTCATGTGCCACAGCAGGCACAGGAATGACAGGAGATGTGGGAGGAGATGTGCAGGAGGGTGAACAGCCTGGGCGGATACAACCGCACTTATCAGCAGATCCGCAGGCACTGCACAGACCTGATCCGGCATGCAAGACAGCGTGCCGCTGCAATCGCCAGACAACAACGTGGGACAGGTGGTGGGCCACCAACCCAGCCCCCACTCACAGCCACGGAGGAGCTCCTGGCCAGTCTGGGGACACCCACGGAACAACACGCAGAAACCCATGCGTCCATCGTGGAGGTGGGTGTCTCCCAAACTATGAGCTTGGAGCTGCATGGTAAGTCAGTGTTGCATGTTTGTATGATAAGCGACGTGGGGGTGGGTGTCATAGTACAACACATAATATAGCAAGACATGCCAGGTATATGGCCACACAAGATGCATACTACAGTATGCTATGTTGTGTTAGCAGACATGTGCATAGCACATGCTAACTCACAGATGCATGATGTGACATGCACACTGCTGACTGTGGCGATAGTAATGGATAATGTGTATACCTTTGTGTCATCCCTTTACAGGTACGTCTGGCGTGTCACAAACACAAGGGTCTGTTGCAGGTAAGTCTGTTGCTAGTCAAAGGCATGATATGGTGTATTGATATTCCCCATGTGTCCAGGCATGACATGCACACCTGTGTGTGCCCCAGTCACGGTATTCAGGTTGCACCACCCGACACACACACCCATGTACAGTAGATACAACCGTTAGCGTAGAGTGGCATGACACCACAAC